>NC_086375.1:35796565-36104099 GCF_036588685.1 Mytilus trossulus
TTGAAATTGAAAGTAAAGTTAAGTTAAGTTTCATTTAATATAGGAATTTATTTTTTCATCCTCCGGCAGTGAGGTTTGAACAGGCGATCATCCGGGTGGAAGACTGTGCATCTTTCCACTGAGCCACAGAAACCATTGGAAACCTTATGAAATTTAAGCATATAAGTCACCCTCTCTGTAAAACTAGAAATTAATTTTGGGAGAACATAATCCAACTTCGTTTTCTTAAGAAGCAATTTTTTTGAAAATTATTATTTTTTCAAGCAAATTTGTATGAAAGTTATTCAGAAATGTTCGTTTTTTCGTCTATATGTCACTATTTCTATACCTTAGCGATACGATATCCAACACCCTCATAACCAGACACTAAAGAAACAAAGATTTGTTATTGCTATTCCGACTTGGCTAACAATTTTTAACACATTTTAGGTGTTCTCATCTCTTTTGCTATAAAAACTGACAAAACAAAACATGAAAACACCTTGTAATTTGAGTTTTGTTTCAGTGTTGATACTCTATGAATCAGATTTTTTGTATGTGTATGGGTTTTACTTACAGTTTTGATAGTACTCTTGTAAATGATCACGGCACAGTTATGAAAATTGTCATTTTAAAACAAAAAACAGCAACACTTTGTCTTGTGACATTTTGTGAAAATATTCTATTTAAAAATGAAAATAAAATAGTTTTCCCCAAAAAAAATCTTGTCAATATAGGGCAAATGGACATAATGCATTGCATTTTGTTGGTTTCAGACACCAAAAATCAAGTTGGTGGTATACTGATCCTCAATTTGAGCCCACAACCAAATATGTACGTCAAAAATTGTCAACGATACAAAACTTCATGCAAACTACTCCGCCACAAATTAAGCTTATCGGTCAGATTGACCGGTAGGAACGTTAAGAATCGTTCTTAACCCTTTAACGTTCAAGGATTTTTAACCTTTTCTTCCCGAATAAAGGATATCTGTTTTCAATCAATTGCACATTTCGATAAAAAGCTCACTCAAAGGACAAGTAAGACTCATCTGATAGATAATTGACCAAGGTTTCAGGAAAACTTGATTTAAGGAAAATAATTCTAACGTTGGTCACGTGATATCTCTCAAAAGTCACGTGACATGCTGAATTAAAGTGACAAAAATGTACAATTCAAGCGGAAAAGCGGTTTTACAGACATTTAGTGACAAAAATAGAACATAGTTTTAGTGTTAAATTAATGCATGAAGACTTTCGGCAACGTTATCGGTGAAAACTTTATACAGAAATATGCAAAACATGTCTGATTGGTAGAAATATCAAGACTCGAAACACCGAAAAATAGTGGATTTTTTGAGAATTTTTGTCATAGTCAAATAAATGGCCCAAGTTTATGTTAAATAGGTACTATTCATAACTGCCTACAGAATGAGGCTTTAGGAAATAATTTTGAGTAAATATTGAATGAAAATCTGGTATTATTGAGTGCCCAGGCTAAGAATGTAACAAAAACAGTGAGAGGGGAGAAAAAAGGGGGGGGGGGGTAAAATTTTCTTTTTGATGTAATCATGTATTTCAATTTCAGTTGTCTTAATTGAAATTGAAAGTAAAGTTAAGTTAAGTTTCATTTAATATAGGAATTTATTTTTTCATCCTCCGGCAGTGAGGTTTGAACAGGCGATCATCCGGGTGGAAGACTGTGCATCTTTCCACTGAGCCACAGAAACCATTGGAAACCTTATGAAATTTAAGCATATAAGTCACCCTCTCTGTAAAACTAGAAATTAATTTTGGGAGAACATAATCCAACTTCGTTTTCTTAAGAAGCAATTTTTTTGAAAATTATTATTTTTTCAAGCAAATTTGTATGAAAGTTATTCAGAAATGTTCGTTTTTTCGTCTATATGTCACTATTTCTATACCTTAGCGATACGATATCCAACACCCTCATAACCAGACACTAAAGAAACAAAGATTTGTTATTGCTATTCCGACTTGGCTAACAATTTTTAACACATTTTAGGTGTTCTCATCTCTTTTGCTATAAAAACTGACAAAACAAAACATGAAAACACCTTGTAATTTGAGTTTTGTTTCAGTGTTGATACTCTATGAATCAGATTTTTTGTATGTGTATGGGTTTTACTTACAGTTTTGATAGTACTCTTGTAAATGATCACGGCACAGTTATGAAAATTGTCATTTTAAAACAAAAAACAGCAACACTTTGTCTTGTGACATTTTGTGAAAATATTCTATTTAAAAATGAAAATAAAATAGTTTTCCCCAAAAAAAATCTTGTCAATATAGGGCAAATGGACATAATGCATTGCATTTTGTTGGTTTCAGACACCAAAAATCAAGTTGGTGGTATACTGATCCTCAATTTGAGCCCACAACCAAATATGTACGTCAAAAATTGTCAACGATACAAAACTTCATGCAAACTACTCCGCCACAAATTAAGCTTATCGGTCAGATTGACCGGTAGGAACGTTAAGAATCGTTCTTAACCCTTTAACGTTCAAGGATTTTTAACCTTTTCTTCCCGAATAAAGGATATCTGTTTTCAATCAATTGCACATTTCGATAAAAAGCTCACTCAAAGGACAAGTAAGACTCATCTGATAGATAATTGACCAAGGTTTCAGGAAAACTTGATTTAAGGAAAATAATTCTAACGTTGGTCACGTGATATCTCTCAAAAGTCACGTGACATGCTGAATTAAAGTGACAAAAATGTACAATTCAAGCGGAAAAGCGGTTTTACAGACATTTAGTGACAAAAATAGAACATAGTTTTAGTGTTAAATTAATGCATGAAGACTTTCGGCAACGTTATCGGTGAAAACTTTATACAGAAATATGCAAAACATGTCTGATTGGTAGAAATATCAAGACTCGAAACACCGAAAAATAGTGGATTTTTTGAGAATTTTTGTCATAGTCAAATAAATGGCCCAAGTTTATGTTAAATAGGTACTATTCATAACTGCCTACAGAATGAGGCTTTAGGAAATAATTTTGAGTAAATATTGAATGAAAATCTGGTATTATTGAGTGCCCAGGCTAAGAATGTAACAAAAACAGTGAGAGGGGAGAAAAAAGGGGGGGGGGGTAAAATTTTCTTTTTGATGTAATCATGTATTTCAATTTCAGTTGTCTTAATTGAAATTGAAAGTAAAGTTAAGTTAAGTTTCATTTAATATAGGAATTTATTTTTTCATCCTCCGGCAGTGAGGTTTGAACAGGCGATCATCCGGGTGGAAGACTGTGCATCTTTCCACTGAGCCACAGAAACCATTGGAAACCTTATGAAATTTAAGCATATAAGTCACCCTCTCTGTAAAACTAGAAATTAATTTTGGGAGAACATAATCCAACTTCGTTTTCTTAAGAAGCAATTTTTTTGAAAATTATTATTTTTTCAAGCAAATTTGTATGAAAGTTATTCAGAAATGTTCGTTTTTTCGTCTATATGTCACTATTTCTATACCTTAGCGATACGATATCCAACACCCTCATAACCAGACACTAAAGAAACAAAGATTTGTTATTGCTATTCCGACTTGGCTAACAATTTTTAACACATTTTAGGTGTTCTCATCTCTTTTGCTATAAAAACTGACAAAACAAAACATGAAAACACCTTGTAATTTGAGTTTTGTTTCAGTGTTGATACTCTATGAATCAGATTTTTTGTATGTGTATGGGTTTTACTTACAGTTTTGATAGTACTCTTGTAAATGATCACGGCACAGTTATGAAAATTGTCATTTTAAAACAAAAAACAGCAACACTTTGTCTTGTGACATTTTGTGAAAATATTCTATTTAAAAATGAAAATAAAATAGTTTTCCCCAAAAAAAATCTTGTCAATATAGGGCAAATGGACATAATGCATTGCATTTTGTTGGTTTCAGACACCAAAAATCAAGTTGGTGGTATACTGATCCTCAATTTGAGCCCACAACCAAATATGTACGTCAAAAATTGTCAACGATACAAAACTTCATGCAAACTACTCCGCCACAAATTAAGCTTATCGGTCAGATTGACCGGTAGGAACGTTAAGAATCGTTCTTAACCCTTTAACGTTCAAGGATTTTTAACCTTTTCTTCCCGAATAAAGGATATCTGTTTTCAATCAATTGCACATTTCGATAAAAAGCTCACTCAAAGGACAAGTAAGACTCATCTGATAGATAATTGACCAAGGTTTCAGGAAAACTTGATTTAAGGAAAATAATTCTAACGTTGGTCACGTGATATCTCTCAAAAGTCACGTGACATGCTGAATTAAAGTGACAAAAATGTACAATTCAAGCGGAAAAGCGGTTTTACAGACATTTAGTGACAAAAATAGAACATAGTTTTAGTGTTAAATTAATGCATGAAGACTTTCGGCAACGTTATCGGTGAAAACTTTATACAGAAATATGCAAAACATGTCTGATTGGTAGAAATATCAAGACTCGAAACACCGAAAAATAGTGGATTTTTTGAGAATTTTTGTCATAGTCAAATAAATGGCCCAAGTTTATGTTAAATAGGTACTATTCATAACTGCCTACAGAATGAGGCTTTAGGAAATAATTTTGAGTAAATATTGAATGAAAATCTGGTATTATTGAGTGCCCAGGCTAAGAATGTAACAAAAACAGTGAGAGGGGAGAAAAAAGGGGGGGGGGGGTAAAATTTTCTTTTTGATGTAATCATGTATTTCAATTTCAGTTGTCTTAATTGAAATTGAAAGTAAAGTTAAGTTAAGTTTCATTTAATATAGGAATTTATTTTTTCATCCTCCGGCAGTGAGGTTTGAACAGGCGATCATCCGGGTGGAAGACTGTGCATCTTTCCACTGAGCCACAGAAACCATTGGAAACCTTATGAAATTTAAGCATATAAGTCACCCTCTCTGTAAAACTAGAAATTAATTTTGGGAGAACATAATCCAACTTCGTTTTCTTAAGAAGCAATTTTTTTGAAAATTATTATTTTTTCAAGCAAATTTGTATGAAAGTTATTCAGAAATGTTCGTTTTTTCGTCTATATGTCACTATTTCTATACCTTAGCGATACGATATCCAACACCCTCATAACCAGACACTAAAGAAACAAAGATTTGTTATTGCTATTCCGACTTGGCTAACAATTTTTAACACATTTTAGGTGTTCTCATCTCTTTTGCTATAAAAACTGACAAAACAAAACATGAAAACACCTTGTAATTTGAGTTTTGTTTCAGTGTTGATACTCTATGAATCAGATTTTTTGTATGTGTATGGGTTTTACTTACAGTTTTGATAGTACTCTTGTAAATGATCACGGCACAGTTATGAAAATTGTCATTTTAAAACAAAAAACAGCAACACTTTGTCTTGTGACATTTTGTGAAAATATTCTATTTAAAAATGAAAATAAAATAGTTTTCCCCAAAAAAAATCTTGTCAATATAGGGCAAATGGACATAATGCATTGCATTTTGTTGGTTTCAGACACCAAAAATCAAGTTGGTGGTATACTGATCCTCAATTTGAGCCCACAACCAAATATGTACGTCAAAAATTGTCAACGATACAAAACTTCATGCAAACTACTCCGCCACAAATTAAGCTTATCGGTCAGATTGACCGGTAGGAACGTTAAGAATCGTTCTTAACCCTTTAACGTTCAAGGATTTTTAACCTTTTCTTCCCGAATAAAGGATATCTGTTTTCAATCAATTGCACATTTCGATAAAAAGCTCACTCAAAGGACAAGTAAGACTCATCTGATAGATAATTGACCAAGGTTTCAGGAAAACTTGATTTAAGGAAAATAATTCTAACGTTGGTCACGTGATATCTCTCAAAAGTCACGTGACATGCTGAATTAAAGTGACAAAAATGTACAATTCAAGCGGAAAAGCGGTTTTACAGACATTTAGTGACAAAAATAGAACATAGTTTTAGTGTTAAATTAATGCATGAAGACTTTCGGCAACGTTATCGGTGAAAACTTTATACAGAAATATGCAAAACATGTCTGATTGGTAGAAATATCAAGACTCGAAACACCGAAAAATAGTGGATTTTTTGAGAATTTTTGTCATAGTCAAATAAATGGCCCAAGTTTATGTTAAATAGGTACTATTCATAACTGCCTACAGAATGAGGCTTTAGGAAATAATTTTGAGTAAATATTGAATGAAAATCTGGTATTATTGAGTGCCCAGGCTAAGAATGTAACAAAAACAGTGAGAGGGGAGAAAAAAGGGGGGGGGGGGTAAAATTTTCTTTTTGATGTAATCATGTATTTCAATTTCAGTTGTCTTAATTGAAATTGAAAGTAAAGTTAAGTTAAGTTTCATTTAATATAGGAATTTATTTTTTCATCCTCCGGCAGTGAGGTTTGAACAGGCGATCATCCGGGTGGAAGACTGCATCTTTCCACTGAGCCACAGAAACCATTGGAAACCTTATGAAATTTAAGCATATAAGTCACCCTCTCTGTAAAACTAGAAATTAATTTTGGGAGAACATAATCCAACTTCGTTTTCTTAAGAAGCAATTTTTTTGAAAATTATTATTTTTTCAAGCAAATTTGTATGAAAGTTATTCAGAAATGTTCGTTTTTTCGTCTATATGTCACTATTTCTATACCTTAGCGATACGATATCCAACACCCTCATAACCAGACACTAAAGAAACAAAGATTTGTTATTGCTATTCCGACTTGGCTAACAATTTTTAACACATTTTAGGTGTTCTCATCTCTTTTGCTATAAAAACTGACAAAACAAAACATGAAAACACCTTGTAATTTGAGTTTTGTTTCAGTGTTGATACTCTATGAATCAGATTTTTTGTATGTGTATGGGTTTTACTTACAGTTTTGATAGTACTCTTGTAAATGATCACGGCACAGTTATGAAAATTGTCATTTTAAAACAAAAAACAGCAACACTTTGTCTTGTGACATTTTGTGAAAATATTCTATTTAAAAATGAAAATAAAATAGTTTTCCCCAAAAAAAATCTTGTCAATATAGGGCAAATGGACATAATGCATTGCATTTTGTTGGTTTCAGACACCAAAAATCAAGTTGGTGGTATACTGATCCTCAATTTGAGCCCACAACCAAATATGTACGTCAAAAATTGTCAACGATACAAAACTTCATGCAAACTACTCCGCCACAAATTAAGCTTATCGGTCAGATTGACCGGTAGGAACGTTAAGAATCGTTCTTAACCCTTTAACGTTCAAGGATTTTTAACCTTTTCTTCCCGAATAAAGGATATCTGTTTTCAATCAATTGCACATTTCGATAAAAAGCTCACTCAAAGGACAAGTAAGACTCATCTGATAGATAATTGACCAAGGTTTCAGGAAAACTTGATTTAAGGAAAATAATTCTAACGTTGGTCACGTGATATCTCTCAAAAGTCACGTGACATGCTGAATTAAAGTGACAAAAATGTACAATTCAAGCGGAAAAGCGGTTTTACAGACATTTAGTGACAAAAATAGAACATAGTTTTAGTGTTAAATTAATGCATGAAGACTTTCGGCAACGTTATCGGTGAAAACTTTATACAGAAATATGCAAAACATGTCTGATTGGTAGAAATATCAAGACTCGAAACACCGAAAAATAGTGGATTTTTTGAGAATTTTTGTCATAGTCAAATAAATGGCCCAAGTTTATGTTAAATAGGTACTATTCATAACTGCCTACAGAATGAGGCTTTAGGAAATAATTTTGAGTAAATATTGAATGAAAATCTGGTATTATTGAGTGCCCAGGCTAAGAATGTAACAAAAACAGTGAGAGGGGAGAAAAAAGGGGGGGGGGGGGGTAAAATTTTCTTTTTGATGTAATCATGTATTTCAATTTCAGTTGTCTTAATTGAAATTGAAAGTAAAGTTAAGTTAAGTTTCATTTAATATAGGAATTTATTTTTTCATCCTCCGGCAGTGAGGTTTGAACAGGCGATCATCCGGGTGGAAGACTGTGCATCTTTCCACTGAGCCACAGAAACCATTGGAAACCTTATGAAATTTAAGCATATAAGTCACCCTCTCTGTAAAACTAGAAATTAATTTTGGGAGAACATAATCCAACTTCGTTTTCTTAAGAAGCAATTTTTTTGAAAATTATTATTTTTTCAAGCAAATTTGTATGAAAGTTATTCAGAAATGTTCGTTTTTTCGTCTATATGTCACTATTTCTATACCTTAGCGATACGATATCCAACACCCTCATAACCAGACACTAAAGAAACAAAGATTTGTTATTGCTATTCCGACTTGGCTAACAATTTTTAACACATTTTAGGTGTTCTCATCTCTTTTGCTATAAAAACTGACAAAACAAAACATGAAAACACCTTGTAATTTGAGTTTTGTTTCAGTGTTGATACTCTATGAATCAGATTTTTTGTATGTGTATGGGTTTTACTTACAGTTTTGATAGTACTCTTGTAAATGATCACGGCACAGTTATGAAAATTGTCATTTTAAAACAAAAAACAGCAACACTTTGTCTTGTGACATTTTGTGAAAATATTCTATTTAAAAATGAAAATAAAATAGTTTTCCCCAAAAAAAATCTTGTCAATATAGGGCAAATGGACATAATGCATTGCATTTTGTTGGTTTCAGACACCAAAAATCAAGTTGGTGGTATACTGATCCTCAATTTGAGCCCACAACCAAATATGTACGTCAAAAATTGTCAACGATACAAAACTTCATGCAAACTACTCCGCCACAAATTAAGCTTATCGGTCAGATTGACCGGTAGGAACGTTAAGAATCGTTCTTAACCCTTTAACGTTCAAGGATTTTTAACCTTTTCTTCCCGAATAAAGGATATCTGTTTTCAATCAATTGCACATTTCGATAAAAAGCTCACTCAAAGGACAAGTAAGACTCATCTGATAGATAATTGACCAAGGTTTCAGGAAAACTTGATTTAAGGAAAATAATTCTAACGTTGGTCACGTGATATCTCTCAAAAGTCACGTGACATGCTGAATTAAAGTGACAAAAATGTACAATTCAAGCGGAAAAGCGGTTTTACAGACATTTAGTGACAAAAATAGAACATAGTTTTAGTGTTAAATTAATGCATGAAGACTTTCGGCAACGTTATCGGTGAAAACTTTATACAGAAATATGCAAAACATGTCTGATTGGTAGAAATATCAAGACTCGAAACACCGAAAAATAGTGGATTTTTTGAGAATTTTTGTCATAGTCAAATAAATGGCCCAAGTTTATGTTAAATAGGTACTATTCATAACTGCCTACAGAATGAGGCTTTAGGAAATAATTTTGAGTAAATATTGAATGAAAATCTGGTATTATTGAGTGCCCAGGCTAAGAATGTAACAAAAACAGTGAGAGGGGAGAAAAAAGGGGGGGGGGGGGTAAAATTTTCTTTTTGATGTAATCATGTATTTCAATTTCAGTTGTCTTAATTGAAATTGAAAGTAAAGTTAAGTTAAGTTTCATTTAATATAGGAATTTATTTTTTCATCCTCCGGCAGTGAGGTTTGAACAGGCGATCATCCGGGTGGAAGACTGTGCATCTTTCCACTGAGCCACAGAAACCATTGGAAACCTTATGAAATTTAAGCATATAAGTCACCCTCTCTGTAAAACTAGAAATTAATTTTGGGAGAACATAATCCAACTTCGTTTTCTTAAGAAGCAATTTTTTTGAAAATTATTATTTTTTCAAGCAAATTTGTATGAAAGTTATTCAGAAATGTTCGTTTTTTCGTCTATATGTCACTATTTCTATACCTTAGCGATACGATATCCAACACCCTCATAACCAGACACTAAAGAAACAAAGATTTGTTATTGCTATTCCGACTTGGCTAACAATTTTTAACACATTTTAGGTGTTCTCATCTCTTTTGCTATAAAAACTGACAAAACAAAACATGAAAACACCTTGTAATTTGAGTTTTGTTTCAGTGTTGATACTCTATGAATCAGATTTTTTGTATGTGTATGGGTTTTACTTACAGTTTTGATAGTACTCTTGTAAATGATCACGGCACAGTTATGAAAATTGTCATTTTAAAACAAAAAACAGCAACACTTTGTCTTGTGACATTTTGTGAAAATATTCTATTTAAAAATGAAAATAAAATAGTTTTCCCCAAAAAAAATCTTGTCAATATAGGGCAAATGGACATAATGCATTGCATTTTGTTGGTTTCAGACACCAAAAATCAAGTTGGTGGTATACTGATCCTCAATTTGAGCCCACAACCAAATATGTACGTCAAAAATTGTCAACGATACAAAACTTCATGCAAACTACTCCGCCACAAATTAAGCTTATCGGTCAGATTGACCGGTAGGAACGTTAAGAATCGTTCTTAACCCTTTAACGTTCAAGGATTTTTAACCTTTTCTTCCCGAATAAAGGATATCTGTTTTCAATCAATTGCACATTTCGATAAAAAGCTCACTCAAAGGACAAGTAAGACTCATCTGATAGATAATTGACCAAGGTTTCAGGAAAACTTGATTTAAGGAAAATAATTCTAACGTTGGTCACGTGATATCTCTCAAAAGTCACGTGACATGCTGAATTAAAGTGACAAAAATGTACAATTCAAGCGGAAAAGCGGTTTTACAGACATTTAGTGACAAAAATAGAACATAGTTTTAGTGTTAAATTAATGCATGAAGACTTTCGGCAACGTTATCGGTGAAAACTTTATACAGAAATATGCAAAACATGTCTGATTGGTAGAAATATCAAGACTCGAAACACCGAAAAATAGTGGATTTTTTGAGAATTTTTGTCATAGTCAAATAAATGGCCCAAGTTTATGTTAAATAGGTACTATTCATAACTGCCTACAGAATGAGGCTTTAGGAAATAATTTTGAGTAAATATTGAATGAAAATCTGGTATTATTGAGTGCCCAGGCTAAGAATGTAACAAAAACAGTGAGAGGGGAGAAAAAAGGGGGGGGGGGGTAAAATTTTCTTTTTGATGTAATCATGTATTTCAATTTCAGTTGTCTTAATTGAAATTGAAAGTAAAGTTAAGTTAAGTTTCATTTAATATAGGAATTTATTTTTTCATCCTCCGGCAGTGAGGTTTGAACAGGCGATCATCCGGGTGGAAGACTGCATCTTTCCACTGAGCCACAGAAACCATTGGAAACCTTATGAAATTTAAGCATATAAGTCACCCTCTCTGTAAAACTAGAAATTAATTTTGGGAGAACATAATCCAACTTCGTTTTCTTAAGAAGCAATTTTTTTGAAAATTATTATTTTTTCAAGCAAATTTGTATGAAAGTTATTCAGAAATGTTCGTTTTTTCGTCTATATGTCACTATTTCTATACCTTAGCGATACGATATCCAACACCCTCATAACCAGACACTAAAGAAACAAAGATTTGTTATTGCTATTCCGACTTGGCTAACAATTTTTAACACATTTTAGGTGTTCTCATCTCTTTTGCTATAAAAACTGACAAAACAAAACATGAAAACACCTTGTAATTTGAGTTTTGTTTCAGTGTTGATACTCTATGAATCAGATTTTTTGTATGTGTATGGGTTTTACTTACAGTTTTGATAGTACTCTTGTAAATGATCACGGCACAGTTATGAAAATTGTCATTTTAAAACAAAAAACAGCAACACTTTGTCTTGTGACATTTTGTGAAAATATTCTATTTAAAAATGAAAATAAAATAGTTTTCCCCAAAAAAAATCTTGTCAATATAGGGCAAATGGACATAATGCATTGCATTTTGTTGGTTTCAGACACCAAAAATCAAGTTGGTGGTATACTGATCCTCAATTTGAGCCCACAACCAAATATGTACGTCAAAAATTGTCAACGATACAAAACTTCATGCAAACTACTCCGCCACAAATTAAGCTTATCGGTCAGATTGACCGGTAGGAACGTTAAGAATCGTTCTTAACCCTTTAACGTTCAAGGATTTTTAACCTTTTCTTCCCGAATAAAGGATATCTGTTTTCAATCAATTGCACATTTCGATAAAAAGCTCACTCAAAGGACAAGTAAGACTCATCTGATAGATAATTGACCAAGGTTTCAGGAAAACTTGATTTAAGGAAAATAATTCTAACGTTGGTCACGTGATATCTCTCAAAAGTCACGTGACATGCTGAATTAAAGTGACAAAAATGTACAATTCAAGCGGAAAAGCGGTTTTACAGACATTTAGTGACAAAAATAGAACATAGTTTTAGTGTTAAATTAATGCATGAAGACTTTCGGCAACGTTATCGGTGAAAACTTTATACAGAAATATGCAAAACATGTCTGATTGGTAGAAATATCAAGACTCGAAACACCGAAAAATAGTGGATTTTTTGAGAATTTTTGTCATAGTCAAATAAATGGCCCAAGTTTATGTTAAATAGGTACTATTCATAACTGCCTACAGAATGAGGCTTTAGGAAATAATTTTGAGTAAATATTGAATGAAAATCTGGTATTATTGAGTGCCCAGGCTAAGAATGTAACAAAAACAGTGAGAGGGGAGAAAAAAGGGGGGGGGGGGGGTAAAATTTTCTTTTTGATGTAATCATGTATTTCAATTTCAGTTGTCTTAATTGAAATTGAAAGTAAAGTTAAGTTAAGTTTCATTTAATATAGGAATTTATTTTTTCATCCTCCGGCAGTGAGGTTTGAACAGGCGATCATCCGGGTGGAAGACTGTGCATCTTTCCACTGAGCCACAGAAACCATTGGAAACCTTATGAAATTTAAGCATATAAGTCACCCTCTCTGTAAAACTAGAAATTAATTTTGGGAGAACATAATCCAACTTCGTTTTCTTAAGAAGCAATTTTTTTGAAAATTATTATTTTTTCAAGCAAATTTGTATGAAAGTTATTCAGAAATGTTCGTTTTTTCGTCTATATGTCACTATTTCTATACCTTAGCGATACGATATCCAACACCCTCATAACCAGACACTAAAGAAACAAAGATTTGTTATTGCTATTCCGACTTGGCTAACAATTTTTAACACATTTTAGGTGTTCTCATCTCTTTTGCTATAAAAACTGACAAAACAAAACATGAAAACACCTTGTAATTTGAGTTTTGTTTCAGTGTTGATACTCTATGAATCAGATTTTTTGTATGTGTATGGGTTTTACTTACAGTTTTGATAGTACTCTTGTAAATGATCACGGCACAGTTATGAAAATTGTCATTTTAAAACAAAAAACAGCAACACTTTGTCTTGTGACATTTTGTGAAAATATTCTATTTAAAAATGAAAATAAAATAGTTTTCCCCAAAAAAAATCTTGTCAATATAGGGCAAATGGACATAATGCATTGCATTTTGTTGGTTTCAGACACCAAAAATCAAGTTGGTGGTATACTGATCCTCAATTTGAGCCCACAACCAAATATGTACGTCAAAAATTGTCAACGATACAAAACTTCATGCAAACTACTCCGCCACAAATTAAGCTTATCGGTCAGATTGACCGGTAGGAACGTTAAGAATCGTTCTTAACCCTTTAACGTTCAAGGATTTTTAACCTTTTCTTCCCGAATAAAGGATATCTGTTTTCAATCAATTGCACATTTCGATAAAAAGCTCACTCAAAGGACAAGTAAGACTCATCTGATAGATAATTGACCAAGGTTTCAGGAAAACTTGATTTAAGGAAAATAATTCTAACGTTGGTCACGTGATATCTCTCAAAAGTCACGTGACATGCTGAATTAAAGTGACAAAAATGTACAATTCAAGCGGAAAAGCGGTTTTACAGACATTTAGTGACAAAAATAGAACATAGTTTTAGTGTTAAATTAATGCATGAAGACTTTCGGCAACGTTATCGGTGAAAACTTTATACAGAAATATGCAAAACATGTCTGATTGGTAGAAATATCAAGACTCGAAACACCGAAAAATAGTGGATTTTTTGAGAATTTTTGTCATAGTCAAATAAATGGCCCAAGTTTATGTTAAATAGGTACTATTCATAACTGCCTACAGAATGAGGCTTTAGGAAATAATTTTGAGTAAATATTGAATGAAAATCTGGTATTATTGAGTGCCCAGGCTAAGAATGTAACAAAAACAGTGAGAGGGGAGAAAAAAGGGGGGGGGGGGTAAAATTTTCTTTTTGATGTAATCATGTATTTCAATTTCAGTTGTCTTAATTGAAATTGAAAGTAAAGTTAAGTTAAGTTTCATTTAATATAGGAATTTATTTTTTCATCCTCCGGCAGTGAGGTTTGAACAGGCGATCATCCGGGTGGAAGACTGTGCATCTTTCCACTGAGCCACAGAAACCATTGGAAACCTTATGAAATTTAAGCATATAAGTCACCCTCTCTGTAAAACTAGAAATTAATTTTGGGAGAACATAATCCAACTTCGTTTTCTTAAGAAGCAATTTTTTTGAAAATTATTATTTTTTCAAGCAAATTTGTATGAAAGTTATTCAGAAATGTTCGTTTTTTCGTCTATATGTCACTATTTCTATACCTTAGCGATACGATATCCAACACCCTCATAACCAGACACTAAAGAAACAAAGATTTGTTATTGCTATTCCGACTTGGCTAACAATTTTTAACACATTTTAGGTGTTCTCATCTCTTTTGCTATAAAAACTGACAAAACAAAACATGAAAACACCTTGTAATTTGAGTTTTGTTTCAGTGTTGATACTCTATGAATCAGATTTTTTGTATGTGTATGGGTTTTACTTACAGTTTTGATAGTACTCTTGTAAATGATCACGGCACAGTTATGAAAATTGTCATTTTAAAACAAAAAACAGCAACACTTTGTCTTGTGACATTTTGTGAAAATATTCTATTTAAAAATGAAAATAAAATAGTTTTCCCCAAAAAAAATCTTGTCAATATAGGGCAAATGGACATAATGCATTGCATTTTGTTGGTTTCAGACACCAAAAATCAAGTTGGTGGTATACTGATCCTCAATTTGAGCCCACAACCAAATATGTACGTCAAAAATTGTCAACGATACAAAACTTCATGCAAACTACTCCGCCACAAATTAAGCTTATCGGTCAGATTGACCGGTAGGAACGTTAAGAATCGTTCTTAACCCTTTAACGTTCAAGGATTTTTAACCTTTTCTTCCCGAATAAAGGATATCTGTTTTCAATCAATTGCACATTTCGATAAAAAGCTCACTCAAAGGACAAGTAAGACTCATCTGATAGATAATTGACCAAGGTTTCAGGAAAACTTGATTTAAGGAAAATAATTCTAACGTTGGTCACGTGATATCTCTCAAAAGTCACGTGACATGCTGAATTAAAGTGACAAAAATGTACAATTCAAGCGGAAAAGCGGTTTTACAGACATTTAGTGACAAAAATAGAACATAGTTTTAGTGTTAAATTAATGCATGAAGACTTTCGGCAACGTTATCGGTGAAAACTTTATACAGAAATATGCAAAACATGTCTGATTGGTAGAAATATCAAGACTCGAAACACCGAAAAATAGTGGATTTTTTGAGAATTTTTGTCATAGTCAAATAAATGGCCCAAGTTTATGTTAAATAGGTACTATTCATAACTGCCTACAGAATGAGGCTTTAGGAAATAATTTTGAGTAAATATTGAATGAAAATCTGGTATTATTGAGTGCCCAGGCTAAGAATGTAACAAAAACAGTGAGAGGGGAGAAAAAAGGGGGGGGGGGGGTAAAATTTTCTTTTTGATGTAATCATGTATTTCAATTTCAGTTGTCTTAATTGAAATTGAAAGTAAAGTTAAGTTAAGTTTCATTTAATATAGGAATTTATTTTTTCATCCTCCGGCAGTGAGGTTTGAACAGGCGATCATCCGGGTGGAAGACTGTGCATCTTTCCACTGAGCCACAGAAACCATTGGAAACCTTATGAAATTTAAGCATATAAGTCACCCTCTCTGTAAAACTAGAAATTAATTTTGGGAGAACATAATCCAACTTCGTTTTCTTAAGAAGCAATTTTTTTGAAAATTATTATTTTTTCAAGCAAATTTGTATGAAAGTTATTCAGAAATGTTCGTTTTTTCGTCTATATGTCACTATTTCTATACCTTAGCGATACGATATCCAACACCCTCATAACCAGACACTAAAGAAACAAAGATTTGTTATTGCTATTCCGACTTGGCTAACAATTTTTAACACATTTTAGGTGTTCTCATCTCTTTTGCTATAAAAACTGACAAAACAAAACATGAAAACACCTTGTAATTTGAGTTTTGTTTCAGTGTTGATACTCTATGAATCAGATTTTTTGTATGTGTATGGGTTTTACTTACAGTTTTGATAGTACTCTTGTAAATGTTATGAAAATTGTCATTTTAAAACAAAAAACAGCAACACTTTGTCTTGTGACATTTTGTGAAAATATTCTATTTAAAAATGAAAATAAAATAGTTTTCCCCAAAAAAAATCTTGTCAATATAGGGCAAATGGACATAATGCATTGCATTTTGTTGGTTTCAGACACCAAAAATCAAGTTGGTGGTATACTGATCCTCAATTTGAGCCCACAACCAAATATGTACGTCAAAAATTGTCAACGATACAAAACTTCATGCAAACTACTCCGCCACAAATTAAGCTTATCGGTCAGATTGACCGGTAGGAACGTTAAGAATCGTTCTTAACCCTTTAACGTTCAAGGATTTTTAACCTTTTCTTCCCGAATAAAGGATATCTGTTTTCAATCAATTGCACATTTCGATAAAAAGCTCACTCAAAGGACAAGTAAGACTCATCTGATAGATAATTGACCAAGGTTTCAGGAAAACTTGATTTAAGGAAAATAATTCTAACGTTGGTCACGTGATATCTCTCAAAAGTCACGTGACATGCTGAATTAAAGTGACAAAAATGTACAATTCAAGCGGAAAAGCGGTTTTACAGACATTTAGTGACAAAAATAGAACATAGTTTTAGTGTTAAATTAATGCATGAAGACTTTCGGCAACGTTATCGGTGAAAACTTTATACAGAAATATGCAAAACATGTCTGATTGGTAGAAATATCAAGACTCGAAACACCGAAAAATAGTGGATTTTTTGAGAATTTTTGTCATAGTCAAATAAATGGCCCAAGTTTATGTTAAATAGGTACTATTCATAACTGCCTACAGAATGAGGCTTTAGGAAATAATTTTGAGTAAATATTGAATGAAAATCTGGTATTATTGAGTGCCCAGGCTAAGAATGTAACAAAAACAGTGAGAGGGGAGAAAAAAGGGGGGGGGTAAAATTTTCTTTTTGATGTAATCATGTATTTCAATTTCAGTTGTCTTAATTGAAATTGAAAGTAAAGTTAAGTTAAGTTTCATTTAATATAGGAATTTATTTTTTCATCCTCCGGCAGTGAGGTTTGAACAGGCGATCATCCGGGTGGAAGACTGTGCATCTTTCCACTGAGCCACAGAAACCATTGGAAACCTTATGAAATTTAAGCATATAAGTCACCCTCTCTGTAAAACTAGAAATTAATTTTGGGAGAACATAATCCAACTTCGTTTTCTTAAGAAGCAATTTTTTTGAAAATTATTATTTTTTCAAGCAAATTTGTATGAAAGTTATTCAGAAATGTTCGTTTTTTCGTCTATATGTCACTATTTCTATACCTTAGCGATACGATATCCAACACCCTCATAACCAGACACTAAAGAAACAAAGATTTGTTATTGCTATTCCGACTTGGCTAACAATTTTTAACACATTTTAGGTGTTCTCATCTCTTTTGCTATAAAAACTGACAAAACAAAACATGAAAACACCTTGTAATTTGAGTTTTGTTTCAGTGTTGATACTCTATGAATCAGATTTTTTGTATGTGTATGGGTTTTACTTACAGTTTTGATAGTACTCTTGTAAATGATCACGGCACAGTTGAAAAATGCTCAAATTGAGGATCAGTATACCACCAACTTGATTTTTGGTGTCTGAAACCAACAAAATGCAATGCATTATGTCCATTTGCCCTATATTGACAAGATTTTTTTTGGGGAAAACTATTTTATTTTCATTTTTAAATAGAATATTTTCACAAAATGTCACAAGACAAAGTGTTGCTGTTTTTTGTTTTAAAATGACAATTTTCATAACATTAAACTTTTTACAAAAAACAGCAACACTTTGTCTTGTGACATTTTGTGAAAATATTCTATTTAAAAATGAA
Organism: Mytilus trossulus; assembly: GCF_036588685.1. Taxonomy (NCBI): domain Eukaryota; kingdom Metazoa; phylum Mollusca; class Bivalvia; order Mytilida; family Mytilidae; genus Mytilus; species Mytilus trossulus. Next base: position 35,814,759 of record NC_086375.1, read on the forward strand.
AATAAAATAGTTTTCCCCAAAAAAAATCTTGTCAATATAGGGCAAATGGACATAATGCATTGCATTTTGTTGGTTTCAGACACCAAAAATCAAGTTGGTGGTATACTGATCCTCAATTTGAGCCCACAACCAAATATGTACGTCAAAAATTGTCAACGATACAAAACTTCATGCAAACTACTCCGCCACAAATTAAGCTTATCGGTCAGATTGACCGGTAGGAACGTTAAGAATCGTTCTTAACCCTTTAACGTTCAAGGATTTTTAACCTTTTCTTCCCGAATAAAGGATATCTGTTTTCAATCAATTGCACATTTCGATAAAAAGCTCACTCAAAGGACAAGTAAGACTCATCTGATAGATAATTGACCAAGGTTTCAGGAAAACTTGATTTAAGGAAAATAATTCTAACGTTGGTCACGTGATATCTCTCAAAAGTCACGTGACATGCTGAATTAAAGTGACAAAAATGTACAATTCAAGCGGAAAAGCGGTTTTACAGACATTTAGTGACAAAAATAGAACATAGTTTTAGTGTTAAATTAATGCATGAAGACTTTCGGCAACGTTATCGGTGAAAACTTTATACAGAAATATGCAAAACATGTCTGATTGGTAGAAATATCAAGACTCGAAACACCGAAAAATAGTGGATTTTTTGAGAATTTTTGTCATAGTCAAATAAATGGCCCAAGTTTATGTTAAATAGGTACTATTCATAACTGCCTACAGAATGAGGCTTTAGGAAATAATTTTGAGTAAATATTGAATGAAAATCTGGTATTATTGAGTGCCCAGGCTAAGAATGTAACAAAAACAGTGAGAGGGGAGAAAAAAGGGGGGGGGGGTAAAATTTTCTTTTTGATGTAATCATGTATTTCAATTTCAGTTGTCTTAATTGAAATTGAAAGTAAAGTTAAGTTAAGTTTCATTTAATATAGGAATTTATTTTTTCATCCTCCGGCAGTGAGGTTTGAACAGGCGATCATCCGGGTGGAAGACTGTGCATCTTTCCACTGAGCCACAGAAACCATTGGAAACCTTATGAAATTTAAGCATATAAGTCACCCTCTCTGTAAAACTAGAAATTAATTTTGGGAGAACATAATCCAACTTCGTTTTCTTAAGAAGCAATTTTTTTGAAAATTATTATTTTTTCAAGCAAATTTGTATGAAAGTTATTCAGAAATGTTCGTTTTTTCGTCTATATGTCACTATTTCTATACCTTAGCGATACGATATCCAACACCCTCATAACCAGACACTAAAGAAACAAAGATTTGTTATTGCTATTCCGACTTGGCTAACAATTTTTAACACATTTTAGGTGTTCTCATCTCTTTTGCTATAAAAACTGACAAAACAAAACATGAAAACACCTTGTAATTTGAGTTTTGTTTCAGTGTTGATACTCTATGAATCAGATTTTTTGTATGTGTATGGGTTTTACTTACAGTTTTGATAGTACTCTTGTAAATGTTATGAAAATTGTCATTTTAAAACAAAAAACAGCAACACTTTGTCTTGTGACATTTTGTGAAAATATTCTATTTAAAAATGAAAATAAAATAGTTTTCCCCAAAAAAAATCTTGTCAATATAGGGCAAATGGACATAATGCATTGCATTTTGTTGGTTTCAGACACCAAAAATCAAGTTGGTGGTATACTGATCCTCAATTTGAGCCCACAACCAAATATGTACGTCAAAAATTGTCAACGATACAAAACTTCATGCAAACTACTCCGCCACAAATTAAGCTTATCGGTCAGATTGACCGGTAGGAACGTTAAGAATCGTTCTTAACCCTTTAACGTTCAAGGATTTTTAACCTTTTCTTCCCGAATAAAGGATATCTGTTTTCAATCAATTGCACATTTCGATAAAAAGCTCACTCAAAGGACAAGTAAGACTCATCTGATAGATAATTGACCAAGGTTTCAGGAAAACTTGATTTAAGGAAAATAATTCTAACGTTGGTCACGTGATATCTCTCAAAAGTCACGTGACATGCTGAATTAAAGTGACAAAAATGTACAATTCAAGCGGAAAAGCGGTTTTACAGACATTTAGTGACAAAAATAGAACATAGTTTTAGTGTTAAATTAATGCATGAAGACTTTCGGCAACGTTATCGGTGAAAACTTTATACAGAAATATGCAAAACATGTCTGATTGGTAGAAATATCAAGACTCGAAACACCGAAAAATAGTGGATTTTTTGAGAATTTTTGTCATAGTCAAATAAATGGCCCAAGTTTATGTTAAATAGGTACTATTCATAACTGCCTACAGAATGAGGCTTTAGGAAATAATTTTGAGTAAATATTGAATGAAAATCTGGTATTATTGAGTGCCCAGGCTAAGAATGTAACAAAAACAGTGAGAGGGGAGAAAAAAGGGGGGGGGGGGGTAAAATTTTCTTTTTGATGTAATCATGTATTTCAATTTCAGTTGTCTTAATTGAAATTGAAAGTAAAGTTAAGTTAAGTTTCATTTAATATAGGAATTTATTTTTTCATCCTCCGGCAGTGAGGTTTGAACAGGCGATCATCCGGGTGGAAGACTGTGCATCTTTCCACTGAGCCACAGAAACCATTGGAAACCTTATGAAATTTAAGCATATAAGTCACCCTCTCTGTAAAACTAGAAATTAATTTTGGGAGAACATAATCCAACTTCGTTTTCTTAAGAAGCAATTTTTTTGAAAATTATTATTTTTTCAAGCAAATTTGTATGAAAGTTATTCAGAAATGTTCGTTTTTTCGTCTATATGTCACTATTTCTATACCTTAGCGATACGATATCCAACACCCTCATAACCAGACACTAAAGAAACAAAGATTTGTTATTGCTATTCCGACTTGGCTAACAATTTTTAACACATTTTAGGTGTTCTCATCTCTTTTGCTATAAAAACTGACAAAACAAAACATGAAAACACCTTGTAATTTGAGTTTTGTTTCAGTGTTGATACTCTATGAATCAGATTTTTTGTATGTGTATGGGTTTTACTTACAGTTTTGATAGTACTCTTGTAAATGATCACGGCACAGTTATGAAAATTGTCATTTTAAAACAAAAAACAGCAACACTTTGTCTTGTGACATTTTGTGAAAATATTCTATTTAAAAATGAAAATAAAATAGTTTTCCCCAAAAAAAATCTTGTCAATATAGGGCAAATGGACATAATGCATTGCATTTTGTTGGTTTCAGACACCAAAAATCAAGTTGGTGGTATACTGATCCTCAATTTGAGCCCACAACCAAATATGTACGTCAAAAATTGTCAACGATACAAAACTTCATGCAAACTACTCCGCCACAAATTAAGCTTATCGGTCAGATTGACCGGTAGGAACGTTAAAGGGTTAAAAAATCTTCTCCTTTGAAACTGCTGTATCAATTTCAGCCAAACTTAGGCTAAATGAGTTTCAGAGTATCTAGTATAAATTTTATATTTTATTTCCTTGTATGTCAAGAAACATAGCTCCTATGGCTAAAAAAAAAACATAGGAGAAAATGATTTTTTTTTTGGCTTTTGAAGAAAATAGGACGATTCAAAAAACATTTAAATACTGTGGATTCATTAATATTCGTTGGATACCAATTTTCGTGGATTTCGTGGATACTGAGAGACCACGAATTTAAATGTTCAACGAATTACAAATTTTCTTAAGGAATGTATGCAGACTTTACAAAAACCACGAATTTAAATATCCATGAATATGCAAGTTTTCCTCAAACCACGAAAATTGGTACCCACGAAAATAAATGAATCCACAGTAAATTGAAAAGCCAAAATAATCATTGATGAGAGATTTAACCAAAAGAATTAAGGTGAGCGATTCAGGCTCTTGAGAGCCTCTTGTTCTGCAGGGAAACATAACATTCACTCTGTGGTTAAAGTTTTTAGATTCTAAGAATTTTAATAATTTTCTTAAACTATCCTGGGTTTGTACCAAACTTGGACAGAAGCTTGTTTATGATCATAAGATAGTATCCAGAAGTAAATTTTGTAAATAAATAAATCCATTTTTTCCATATTTTACTTTTAAATGGACTTAGTTTTTCTGCGGGGAACCATTACATTCACTCTGTGGGTAAAGTTTTTAAAATTTTAATAACTTTCTTAAACTATCCTGGGTTTGTACCAAACTTGGACAGAAGCTTATGTATGATCATAAGATTTTATCCAGAAGTAAAGTTTGTAAAAAGATTACTCTGTTTTTTATGTAATTTACTTTTAAATGGACTTAGATTTTCTTACAATCATAAAATAGTAACAAGAGGAATATTTTTATTGATTTTTTTCCTCATTGTTGTTGAGCCTGCGATTTACAGCAAAAATAGGCGAGACACTGGGTTCCGCGGAACCCTTACAAATTTTTATAATATTTTTGAACATGTATCAATAGATACTACATTTTGACAAAGTATGAACAAATTCTATCATTTTTATTTTAGACTCCCATACCACCTTAACTTTAACTTCATCAAAAACTACCTTGACTAAAAACTTTAACCTGAACTTCACTCTCATTTTCAATGTTCAGTGGACCATGAAATTTGGGTAAAAACTATAATTTGGCATTAAAATAAGGAAGATCATATCATGGGGAATATGTGTAATAAGTTTCAGGTTTATTGGACTTCAACTTCATCAAAAACTACCTTGACCAAAAACTTAAAACCTGAAGCAGGATGAACGGACGCACAGACAGATGAACGGAGCCACAGACCAGAAAACATAATGCCCCTCTACTATTGTAGGTGGGGCATAAAAAGTCCAATTTGTTATCATGAAATGTAATATTGGAGTTGGAACTTTGAGTCATTGAGTAATAAATTTCATAGTTCAATTTGTATCATGCATTGTCAAAAAACAATATAAAAACTTAATACTAAGATGTGTTTGTTTTAGAATCAAGAGAAACTTGAAGCACTTACAGCCTACCTTAGAACTATACATCTCTACTGCATATGGTGTGGCACCAAATTTGAAGGTATTTATTTCTTATATACTTTTGTTTTGTTTCTGGTAATGTTTGATATAAAAAGGGTAAAAAGGCAGGTTTAATAGTATGCAAGTTCAAAGAAAATTACTTTTTTCTATTTTATAGTTTTGTCAACTGTAATGAGATGCAAACACTCACGTACCAACTATCGACTCAATATCTTCATGCATGATAAAAAAAAGTTTGGTGATGTACAAAATTTCATTTGTAAGGATTGTAATAACATGTGCAAAAAAGTCATTCAACTAGAACACAACACCAAAAAAAATCTGTAAGTCAATATTAAACATGTTTTTCAACTGAAACAAACAAAACACTCAAGAGTTTAGAGTAAGTTATTTGTAATTAAGATTTTTTTTATGTTTGTGTTGGACCAAATTTACATGTATTACAGCCATGAACTATTGTTTCAGATGAGGATGATCTCACAACAAATTGCCCTGGTGACACAGCGGATGCTCATGATGAATAGTTATAGTACATATCAAAGTCTGGGTACTTATCCAAAGAACTTTTGTATAAAAGACACCACTTGGTGCAATGGAGGCCAATGTGTTGAGATTGTGTCAGATGTTTTAGACAAGGCAATATGGATAGAGTTTATGTAAATTTTAAAAGACAGGACACTTCTGTGATAATGATCTTTTATAAATAAATGCTATTAAAAATAGTCAAATTCTGTATCAGCACATGTGCACTTTAAAGGAAGAGCTTGTAAAAGGAGTATTAAAAAGTGACACATACATGTATGATTCTTTGTTGGTGCATGCACTTGTTTGTTAGTCCCCTAATCTTAGTGTTCCACTCTATCTTCTGTAATTAAGTCTTTTCATAAGAAAATGAAGACCAAGTTTATGCATTTTGTTTCAGTTAACTTATTTTGCAAATGTTGTGGTCTTCGAAAAGGAAAATTGTTTTTAAAATTGCAGTTTTCAGAAGTTAAATCTTAAATATTATAAGGTTAAAAGTTTCAAGCTTGACAGTTGTATCTGGACATTGTATTGCATATGCAATACTCTCAGTATGCCTGTTTCTTTTGATATTTTTGGAAGAAGATTCTTGTGTTCATGAATTATGATGTTTAGGTGTAATACCACCAAATCATGGTACTTCACATCCGGTTGCATACGAAAGTAGGTCTAAAAAAATATTCCCTTGAATTTGACCGTTGTAGGTAATTAATTCTACATTTTATTGCAGTAAAACTATTTCTGTGTAATAAACATATGTCTTGGGTATTTCAAAACACCATTATTTTTTATTTGTGATTTCTATAGAAAATTTTGTAATCTTGAGGTTACATGGTGACTAAACCTTGTACACAGAAAGAATAAGGGGAGAAATTTGATTGGTTAATTTCCAATGATGGTTATTTTCTTATATGCAATGAAATGTCATGTGAAACTTTTTCTATTGAACTGGACAGGATAAAACTTTACTCATGCCAAGTATTTCTTTATTTGAAAGAAAGATAAATTCTGCACAATTTTTTGAAAAGTGCAAATTTAACAAAGACTAATAGGGGAAAATCAATGGTGGTATTACACCTTTAATGTCAATTTTTTCAGGTATTCAGATGCAAAAACGTTTTAAAAAACAAGTATTTGGACCTTTAGGTTTAATTGCTCTCATATAGTGCGGGCACACCAGTTTCAGGTTTAGAGAAGGTTGAGCACTCACAAACATGTTCACCCTGCCACATTCTATGTTTGCCTGTCTGAAGTCAAGAATCTGTAACTGAGTGGTTGTTGTTGGTTGCAGTAACAGAGGCCGATTTAGGGAGCAGGGGGCCTGGCCCCCCTCTCTTTGGGTGCTTATATAGGGAATCACTGAAGCGTGACTGGAGCCGGCCCTCTCTTAGGTCAGTCAGTGGGCCCCCACTTATGAAAATATCTGGATCCGCCACTTTGTAAGTCATATATATTTGCTTTTTGTTTCATTTGTTGGATATTTTTCTCATGTTAGAATCTTTTAAAGCGAGCTTATCCCCTATTCAATATGGATGTTGCTTAATTTTTAAGGCAAAATTGTGACATATAGTTGTGTTAATCTACTTCAGACATCTCTGTTGGATAGTTATCTTATTGGCAATTTTACCACATCTACTTGTTTTATATGGTAATAGAAGATTATGTTTTCTGGATTGTGCATACACCCATCTGAATGTGTGTCCACTTCCTGGTTAAAAGTACTTTGTGATCACATCAACTTAAACTAAGTTAATAACTTCATCAGAGATGAATAGTTTTAAACAAGTGAAACTAAAGTCTACCACTTACTGATGATACCCCTGCCAAAATATTTAGGTAAACAGGAAGATGTTAATTTCTGATGATTCTGAAACACATCACACAGTATTGCCAACTTATATAAACCCTGAAACCAACTTTCAAACATACTTGTATTGGAGTTCCACAGAAAAAGTGTGAAGAAAATTTTCAACTTTGCTATCATGTGTAAAATGATACAAGTTTTCGGTAAACAGGAAGTTGTTGAGTGATTAACCTGAAAATGTGTCACACCGCATAGCTGACTTATATAAAAATCCTGAAAGTCTGAAACCAAATTACAGAAATCCTTGTTATGTAATAAGTTCCTGAAAATAAATGTGACGAAAATATTCATGGGGCAGACACTGACGGAGAGAGGTAATACAGTACACTCCCACTTGTTAAAAGCAGGGTATAAAAACATTGAGCAATGAACCATAAACATGAGGTCAAAGTCAAATAAAACATACCAGACTGAAGTGTACATAGTAAAAAAAATATTTTCATACATCAAATATAGTTTATCTATTGCACACAGTATTTGTTCAACAGACCAAAACAAAAACTAAACCATAAACACTGAACCATAAAGATGAGGTCAAGGTCAGATGACACCTGCCAGTTCAATATGTACACAGTCCAGTCAATCTAGCATTAATTTGACCCTAAAATAGCATTAGAAGATTATTAAGTTTTAATCTAGCATTTTACCCAAAATATACACAGAAAAGAGTCCCATAAAATCTAACTTGAGGAAGACTAAAAAAATCACCATTTAAAATTCCTATGGAGATTTGCATTGAAAAGGGAGATAACTCTTGCAAAAAAGGCAGAAATATCAATAAAAATTGATACAAAATAATAACTTTACTGCTTTTATTCATCAGAATGAATTGATTCTTGATTTTTTAGTGGTCTTTAAAGCTTAACAAACAACTCTAAAGGTGTTTTCATATATTTTATCAAGCTATAATCAATGTTTCGTAATTCATTAGTTGACCATTTATTAAATTTTTCAACATGTCCAGGTAAAGAATCTCAAATTAAATAAAAATAATTAAGCATGTATTCTTTTTGTGGTTTAAAGTTTCTTCAAATAAGTAAGTTGCTGAAAAAATATAATATACAGATATAAACAATACCAAATTTTCATTATTTTTTCAAAATGGTTACAAAGCTTAAAATTTGTAATTTATTTAATGAAAAATGCACAAAAAACACTTCAGTTTTGAACATTTCATGAAAAAAAGATTATATTATTTAGTCAAATACAAACTTATAACCCCATCAAAGTATCATACTTTACATAAATTTCAAGAAAAATAACCAAAAACTGACCAAAAAGAGACTCATTTTCACAAGAGTTATCTCTACTTCCAATGTTTATTTCCATAGGAAATTAAAAATGCTGATTTTCGGTTTTCCTCAAGATAGATTTTATGGGACTTTTTTCTGTGTATATAAAGGGCATAATGCTATAGATTAGAACTAAAACATTTTCTGTTGCAATTAGTTTGAGGTTAAATCTTAGTTTGACTGGACTTATATAGCAGACCTGTTGCCTATAGTATCTGAGATGGACTTAACCACAAAAACTTGACCTTGTTCACTGATCCATGAAATGAGATTGAGGTCAAGTGAAAACTATCTAAATACCAAAATATACTCAGGGTTTCCGCTGGCGGTCGCCATTTTCGCAATTTGCGAAAAAATAATAATTTTGGCGATTAAAATTCGTCATTGGCGAAAGAATTTGGCGAAAGAAATATATATAACGATGTATTTTCAGCCATCTTGTTTATTTACTTTTTTCGGTTTTCTCTAACTTTACCGATCATTCAATACTTTGAATTCACCTTGAACTCGTTAAGATTTTGACAGAAAATCAATAATCAGCTGATTGCATTCATAGCTATCGACATCAAAGGACTAATTAATAAAGGTGTTGATTGTATAATATGACAAATGATAAGGTTAAATGGCTTCTGTGACATGTCACAAAAGGGAATAATTAACTATTTTACGACGCACGTGTTTGAAGCAAAATTTTTACGCTTCCTCTCCTTCTTTAAAATGATAGTCAGAAAAGAAAATTGTTGTTATGACGAAAATGTTCAAAAGCAAGAAAGGTCTCTGATTTAAAACTTTATCATTCAACTTTCAAATAGATCATTGATTTGAGTTTGTACTTCAAAGTAGTTTCACCTACACACGTGTTTCAAGTGTATTTTTACTTATTTACGATGGTCTAGAAAAGGAAACTGTCGTTATGAAGAAAACTATTCAAAAGGTTTGCATGAGAGTAACCCTTCAATGTAATGACCACACCTTACAAAAGGGATCAATTCCAAGTGATAAGATGCTTTGTATTGTTGTAAAAACCACTTCTTATTATGAGGGGGGGGTCTGGAAAAAAGGAAATTTTTAAAAGAAAAATATAATTGTGTTACTTGGCGAAAAAAATAATAAAGTGGCGAAAAATATATTGTTTTGGCGAAAGAGGTGGCGAAAAAAAAAATTGACCCAGGGGAAACCCTGTATACTTATCCATATTAAGAGAGAAATTAAGAATACTAAAATCTTAACTTTTTTTTCAAATAGTCACTGAACTATGAAAATGAGGTGAAGGACAATGAACATATGACAGACAAAAACTTCATATCATAAGCATATATGTACAAAGTATTAACTTGAAGGATCCATTTTTTTTTTGTACCTTCAGAAACATTAAGTATTTTTAAGAAGTTAGTCAAAGCCGCCTGATCACTATCCATATGTTGAGCGATTTGCGACTTGATTAAAACCCATTAAAGCTATCTACAGTAAACTTTGTAGATCTAAATGTATCTAGGTCAATAATGAATCTACAAAAAAACTCAACTCAAAAGTCTTCTTGTATTTCAAATTGAAAATAGTCAGACAAGTGTATTCATTTTTTTAGGGATGAAAGTTGACAAATCAACAATTTGGCACATCAACAATGAACACATGAAATAACATGAGTTTGTAAAATGAATCCTCGTCCAAGGCAAGTAATGATTCAGGATCACATCCCGTCATATTACATTATAACTGTTACACACAACTATAGAAATGGCACAGTTTGTCTATATTGGTTCATCTTTGTCAATTTTTGATATTGTTTCATTTATTTTGTCTATGTATGCCTGCTGTTTTGATGTGGTGTACCAACAATAAGATCTGAAAAAAAAGAAACATTATTTAGAAATTTAACTTTAGAAATGTGCCAGTAAAATGAACCACAGAAATTATAACTGATTTAATTGTGTGAATCTTTTATTTTATTGATAAACTTAATCAAGATTGATTTTAACATTTTAAAAACAAAGGAGTAGGTTCAGTAAGACCCCTTTTTGGCCTCAAAATATAGCAGTTTTACAAAATTGATAAAATATAAACTTTTAGTTATTTATTGAACAGTAGAGTGCTTCTGCTACATAAATATGGACTATTTTTGACTATACAATGAACATATATCGCGGACTGGCACCTTAAAGTCATGCTATATTACTGAATTCTTCACAATTCTAGCATTTTAGTTAAATTTTAGACAGTTTTCGTGTCAAACGAAAGTGGCCCCAATCGTGTTCATCCTTAATATTGAAATGGAAGTTGTATTTTATGATAATACATAACATATATAAAGGTTGAGGATGCACACGGATGCGGCCACTTTCATTTTTGACAAAAAAACATCCGAAAAGTGAAATTTTTATCGGACCTACTCCTTTAGTTTAATCAATATTAAACTGATTCTCTTGCAGAAAACTGTTATAGAGCAGCATACCCTTGTTTTCTAGTGAAAGTGTAACAACCACATACACAATATAATAAAATTGAGACTTGAAATGGGGAATACCGGTATGTTAAAGAGAAAACAACCCTGACCAAAAACAGACAAAAGCTGATGGCCATTGATTGGTCTTCAACCCAGCAAGAAAATCCTGCACCCTGAGGTGGTCCTGTTATGAGCAATGTTTCATCTCATTTGGTATGATTCAGCATCCCTTCATCAATTTCAAATATGTAAGACCCAGATAATTTTGATGATGTCTTAAATCAATTGTACACTTTTGCAATTAAGAAATATAGCTTTTTCACACACATAGAGAATTGTCAGGGATAAAGAATCATTTTCATATTAATTATAAACTCAAATGATGACTTTTTTGTCGAACTTTTTCATTACAACTAGAATTGTCTATGTATAATCTCACAATCTCAGTTCAAATAAAATTTACATATTGTTTTAAAGTAGTTTTTTGAATATTACAAAAAAAACAAGTGGTCAGCTTCTTTAACAGTGTTTAATAAAAATCTATTCTACCTACCCATAACCAATGTATGGAACCAAAAATCCTAGAAATGATGCATGGAACATTTTCCGTCCACTGCCTGGAAGATAAATAGAAGCACATTGAATACAAATCTATAACATATGTACGTATTTGCCTTGGAAAATACGTCTTTGAGTAAGATGTGTAACAGTCTAATTAAAATTAAATCTCTGCACTTGCTCATTATTTTTGCCTTGTTGCTGCCATCAAGCATAAAAAATAAGCGAGTGCAGAGATTTATTTTTATTAGATTGGATGTGAAAAATCTGCATAGTATCTTCATGTAGCTAGATCAAAATGGATAATACATAAATTGAATTAACAAATATGATCAAAATTGATGATAGACTGTCATATTTATTATTATGAAAATAAAATGTAATGCGCCCGTATTCATCTGTGCATATAATATTTCATTTCTTTAAATGGTAAAGACATGTAGACTGTAGTTTATTTTTTGACAAATATTCACTTCAAACAAGAGAAAGCCTGAAGCCTGTATGATAGATATGAAATGTGAATTAATAATTAAAACTGGGTATTTTCAGATATACATTTACAATATAAATCTGTACATTCACATTTATAATTTAAAAAAAGGTTATAATTTTGACAACAAGATGAAAACTAAATGGGCTAATGATGGTATATAATGTATGTTCCTATCTCTACATTTGTATTAAAATATACAAGTATAATAAACTATTATTACTATTAGTTCCACCTACTTGTAAATATGAAAGTAGCAAGACCACTTATAAGTCCACTAGAACTACCAACTAACATTGTATCTCTGAAACAGGGTTCCTTCCATACCTCTTGACTGAAGATTTTTTTCTGAAATATAAATACAAAACTTAAGCTACATGTACTCTTAGTTACATTTTGTACTTACATTATATATGGCAGGCAGTGTTCTTCCGTAGATTTTTGAATAGCACCATATCAGTTTTAAACCTTTTGTTTCCTAAATATCGTAGCACAATGTAACCATTTAATGAACGATGGCCATTTAAATGACATGATTGATCAACATTGAACAATGCTGTTGACTGTTATGACATTCTTACATTTGTCTTGTATATTACTAGAATCACACTTTTGACTTTTCTTTTTTCTGTTCTTAACATGCTTAATAATAAAAAATCTATTTTGATTTCTCAATATTATGTACTTAAATTGGTATTTGGTACATCCGGACTTCCTTTCTTAGTTATTAATCCATTAATAGATTAAATCACAATTTTCTTCCTTATCAGTCGACAAGAGACACTAATTCAAGTATCAAACATATAGATGTCCATCAAAGGTGTTTAAAATTTTGGTAAAAGTACAGTATCAAAATTTGTGACAAAATCTCAATTTGCTACTTAAATGAGTGAATTAAAAGTCACTCATTTCAGTCATTCACCTGACTGTTAATTACTGTTTAATTGGTTAATATTAGATACACCAGCCCTCCATGCATGTTTACCAGACAAATGCCCTCCGATATCCGAAGAACCCCTCAAAATCTGCATGGGTACAGTGGCATCCATGTACACTCCCTATCGGGATTAATGGAGATGTGTTACTAACATATATTTATACGACAATTATTTTAACAGGTTGGGAACAAACCCTCTCTATGGTGATTATACCTGTATAGAGGGATAAACCTTCTATAGAGGGATAAAATTATCATTATCCCTCTATAGAGGGGTATTTTTGTTTAGACTGGATTTAAATCAAAACAGGGCAGAATGGCATTCTCTACTTATTATGGCAGTAACCTGCAACAGTTGATGCACCAATTGATGTACTTAGTTTAATATGCACATGCCCAGTTTGATGCTTATATGACTAAATATAAAATCTATTGTCCACCATGATTGAAAGCTATGATGATAAGGTAAATTCTACTCACTTATGCCTCACTGAACAGAATTTCTATTGTTAGATTTAAGGAGGCTCGAGGGTATAAAAATTTCAGAAAAAAATTAAACATTTGTTTTTCTTTACAAATTTTATTTGTTACCATTTGTAGTTGTTACTTAATCATATGGTACAAAAATCATTCAAAACAATCAATTCGTGTTGGCCCCAGATGACTTTAAAAATGTATACATCATTGAAAAAGTTCCAAATTATCTCCCTTTGGTGGAAAAATGCATTTTTTTTGCTTTAAAATTGAAATATCTTTTTCAACTTATCGGTGACCTATATTTTTTAATATAATTTCCATATAAGCTGTACTTAAACTAAATTATTGTAAAATTTGAGCGATTTCTGTAATAAATTTCTTTTTTTATTTCGATATTTACTTTATTTCTCCTATTACTTCAACAGAAAAAACGCACTTGTACAAAAATGTATGCTTCTTTCGATGGCAGATTGTGAGTGCAAATGAATGGTGACCCCACTCTTTTATTTTATTTTTATTTTAATTTTAAGATAAAGTTAATTTATAGAAAAATATAGAGAAGTCCAGATATAAATGATTTAGACCCGCGAACCCCCTTAACATGATTTTTTAAGGTCAAATATTCCTTTTGATGTTGATCAGGTGTTCAGATAGGTATACAATAGATTTCAAGTTTTGTCACTTTAGCAGAAAACGGTTTATCCCAATTTTTAGTAAAGTGCATATGTTGATGCACATACTGCTAGAGATTATAGCCAATATAATTAGAAAATGCCATTCTGCCCTAATTTGCTTTAAATCCAGTGGAATCCGGGTCCGTTCGCGCCCATTCACGTTCGCACCCACTCATGTTCGCCCTCTTTAACTTTCGCACCCCAGATGTTCGCACCCAAAGTCCGTTCGCACCCAACATGTTCGCGCCCAATTTTAATTGGTTTTGTGTTTAATAACTTTGTAATCAAGTTTTGGCAAGTAGTATTCTTAAAAGTATAATTGATTTCATTGTCTCAAAATAAAGCGAGACAGCATTTTTTATGTGCTGCTGTTAAAAAATTATCTTTTGTGTTTTTCATTTAAAATATTTTACTCATACCAAGCTATAAATACATTCAGTATTTACATCAAAGCAATTCATAACAACAATCATGATTTTCCAATAATTGAACTGGAATTTGAATTAAAATTGGGCACTAATGTGTAGAGTGCGAAAGTATATTGGGCGCGAACGGACCTGATACCAATCCAGTGTAAACACAAATGCCCCTCTGTAGAGGGATAATTTTATCCCTCTAAAGAAGGTTTATCACTCTATACAGGTATAATCACCATCCAGGGGGTTTGTTCCCAACCTGTTTAACAAGGACAATCAATCCCCACCCAACACAAAGGGAGTGCTAGGAGACCGGGAAGTCTGATATTATGGTGGAGGAAGCCGAAGTACTTGGAGAAAACCACCAGGCCTCTTGGTGGAACCAGGCAAAGCAGAGAGATATCAGAAGATGGATCTACAGGTCAAAGTAGGGGACAACTTTGACCAACCAAGGTACCCAAAGTATCATGTCTATAAACTTTTGAGACAAACGATTCTGGGTGCGAACGGAAATTGGGACGAAATGACCCAAACTATGTCCCCAAACGTCGGGTAAAAGTAGGAATGGAAAATTATATCTTCCGCGGAAGCTTTCTGGGGGAAAAAAACATAATTTAGTATTTGGCTCACTGTCTTTTCTTGTTTTTCCTCTTCTTCCATTTTGTATTAATAACCTTGAGTACTTTACGTAAATTTGTATGTTACATAAGTACCGAATTTGTTGTTTTTGTCGTGGTAGAGCTATAATAGCAGATCATATTCGTCTAGTAACCTTAAGGATCAGCCTCGGTAGGTCTCGTTTAAGTAAAACTACGCGAGATGTGCGGGAGCATTTATTTAATGTTATCTTATTCCTTTAGACGCTTAGCCACTACATTTTAACCTCAACACAAAAGAGTAACGGAAAATACACATGGTATAAAATTTGTAAACAAAGGTAAATGAAGTTGACGAAACTAAACTTGATATATACATTGAAACTAAAGACGATAAGCAAAGAAATTGACATTTTGGGCAGAAAGTTCTTGAAAAGACTATCTATTTAGCACAATTACGTAAAATGAACAATTTACAATTAAGTTTTAATAATCAGTGCCTTAATTTTGTATGTTTTGTTTAATATTATATTAAGATAAATTAGTAAATCCTGCCAATAATTACAGAGGAAAAAATTGCAACAGAAAGCCTGATAATAAATTTATTACACAATACAACATTACACAGGGTTTTGTTTCTGGTAATGCAGAATGTGGGGTTTACTACATGGAATCCATGATATATCCGCCGGAAACAAACTTACTGGCTGGGCGGATACAAACTTACTGGCTGGCTTTGTTTTCCCTTTGTCTACCCAAGTTCTGGGATATTGGACAAACTACGTAAAACACCCAATATAAATAAGATTTTTATTTAGAAACCTAACGATTTGGTTGAATATACGTTACACACAAGAATAATACAATACATATGATGAGGCAGAGTGTACTTGGCATTGTTAAGTTCCCCATTCCCTATTCCCAAGCCAAACGGTATGAGGCCCGGGAAAATGTGCCTGGCCGGGCTAGATGTTGGGCAAGTGCAAGAACAGGAAGTCAAGCAAGAATAATAACATTGCTGGACTCGGAAGAAAGATTTTTTTATATAACGTTTTCTTTTTAAAATTAGAAAATTGGTAGTCCGAGTTTGTTTTAAATATATATTTGCATACAAATGAGAAGACTGTCTGTCTGTCTGTTCTGTCTGGTCTGTCTGTCTGTCTGTCTGTTCTGTCTGGTCTGTCTGTCTGTCTGTCTGTCTGGTCTGTCTGTCTGTCTGTCTGTTCTGTCTGGTCTGTCTGTCTGTCTGTCTGTCTGTCTGTCTGTCTGTCTGTCTGTCTGTCTGTCTGTCTGTCTGTCTGTCTGTCTGTCTGTCTGTCTGTCTGTCTGTCTGTCTGTCTGTCGGTCTGTCGGTCGGTCGGTCGGTCGGTCGGTCGGTCGGTCCGTCTTGTCCGTCCGTCCGTCCGTCCGAGTGGTCAACGCAACTCAAAAGTGGCATTTAATTACCCAAAATTCATCAACCCTGAAAATCTAATTAGGGTAGATCATAAGTAAATCTTTTTGGAGACAGAATTTTCTTATAATTTTCCAAAATGAAGATTTTACTATGCTTTTTTCAAAAATATAATAAAAAGTATGGGTCACCAGCTATTTTTCAAGCTATGAGTGGTTAAAAATTGCCTAAATTTGGTTAGTTTGTTCATAGAAAGTCACATAAGAGTGCATAAAAAAAGTTCTATGAGATAGAATTTTGAAATAAATTGTGAGAAGTTAGGTTTCTTAATATGCTTTAAGAAAATAAAAAGAAAACATGGTGTCACCGAACTTGTTTTCTTGCCACAAGTAAAAATAAAAAATTTCCCTATTAGCCTAGTATAAATTTTGTACTAAAAGAGTTATCTCCCCTTAGATGGACCAATTTTGTACTGTGATTGTACAGGCCCGAGACCACAATTAATTCTTCTATCATTTCTTTATAACGTTTTGTCGCATTAAAAAAAATTTAACTGTTCTTTTTGTCTAATTTTTTGTGTGAGTAATGTACAGTTCAAGTCCCAAAACATATGCAATTTTCTGAAAAATTGCATGTTTACATCATACAAATTTGGCCAATACACATCCATACCCCTATAGGCAAGTCAAGAGATGTTCCAAAAAGTGTAAATATAACCTTTTTGCACCTGGCCTAATCACTCTTTCCTTATTAAAATCAGTGAAAATAAAACATCCAAAAGTTTATTTCAGCTCTCTTCTTTCATTCCCACCCCAGAAAAGGTAAGAAATGAATGAGAAAGGGAAAGAAAAAAAATAAAGAAAAAATACACTATAATTAAAGGGAACTTTATTCGTGAACAACGAAAAGGGGGGTCATTAATTGTGGTCTTGGGCCTACAATCAAAGATGGCGGTATACCATCAATCTACCTTAAATTATTATGTCTGCAGATATATATTCCATGTCAAAATGTCAAAGCATTATGTCCATGCATCTTATTGTTTTATAAAATAACTTTTTGGATCAAACTATTTTTTTTATTTTCAGGAAATAATGGAAGAAAGCTCTGAAAATGTGCCAGAGAAACAAAGTATGTTGTTATATGTACCTCATACATGTACATGTACAAAAATGTATTTGAATTAATTTGCAAATGTTTGGGTTTCTTAAAACGAATTAAATGAATTGATTTGTCACTTGAAACAGTCAAACATAATTACCCGATGGTTTGAGATCACAGTTATTTCATAGTGCATTTCTTATAGTCAATTAATGAAAAATTTAAACCATCAGCGCTTTCTCAATAATATTTTTATACGACTATAATCCAATTGTGTGCTCCCAGATGTTCTTATAATATAAAGTTAAGATCTAAGACTACATTTTCTCAAAAGTGACGAAACAATTACATAGACAATGATAGAAGCGGTATAAATAATATTTGATTATTAGAGGTAAAAAATGTACAACTGAAGTAGAGTTTTTAGTTTAATAGTGAGATGAATGTAGGATAAATTTACTTATATTATACATTTGTTTCAGAACAAAAGAAAAAATCAAGAAATGTCATTGATGGCAAAACCAGGGTAATTATGAAATTATTTTATTCTATTTTTTTATATAATTTTTTTTTTAACCAAAATATAAATACAACAACATTATTTTGTGTAAAACATACATAAGAAAACACATTAAAAACAGAACAAAAATGTTTCAAATTGTAAGTCAAATTTTAAAATCACAACTAAAAACATCTGTATGATAACATGAAATAATTCCATTCCTTATTTTTATAGTTTTCACTTAAAAATGATAATACAGACATGAACATATTATTAATAAGTTTGGTATAAAAAGAGACATTTCTTTCAGTTGTTTTTTTGGAAAAATCCTTAGTATACATAAATCTATGCAGAACTTAATCTATATCTAATGATATATAAAACTTTAATTGCTTCAATATTTAAACAAATCCATTGATTTATTTGTTAGAAAAATGTAACCTAATCAATAAAGATTTTCTCTGCAGGTGTTGCCAGTACCTGAGTGGAAAGCTCAAGAGCAAAATGCTCTGAAAAGAGTGAAGCGTTTGGCCAATAAGGTTTGAATAAGTGTTAGCCAAACTATATTTAATAAGTATAAAAAGCAATAAAAAAGTCATGATTATGATTTTAATTACATTCAATTATCATAAAGTATTATGTACCAATTCAAAATCGAAACAATCGCTCAATAGATTTAGTGCATGTCAAGTAGAATTAACTTTTTTTTGTAAATTAACCTAAACAGCAGTATTTCAGAAAAATACTCTTTGAGAAAAACACACAACCTTTTTCATCAGGCTCAAACAAATATTTTAAGAAAGAGAAAAACATTTTATTATAAACCATGAGAACAGATATATAAGAAAGATGTGTTAGGAGTGCCAATGGTGCCAATCAGACAACTCTCCTTCCTAGTCACATTTTGTAAAAGTTGACCATTATATGTCACAGTAGGGCTTTCAGCACTGAGCCTTGGCTCATGGAACAGAAGCTAAAGGGTCCCAAGAATGACTCGTTTAAGACCATTCACACAGGAAAATTGTATTAGAGCATGAACTGAACTGTTCCATTATTTTATTGTTTCCACCATTTCTGAGCGGACATTAATTTTAGCATTGTCTGTATGTCTATACATCCCTAAATTTGCTTGTGTTCTCTAATTTCAGTTTGCTGAAACAAAATTTTATAAAACTAATTCCTTATGCTTATAACAACGAAAACAAGTCAAGTTGAAATTTTGATGGTATCACTGTTACCATTCTAGAGTTATGCCCCTTTACAAATGGATAAATTTCTGATTTTTTTCTTTACTTGTCTCTAAAGTCCAGTTTGCATCAACCAAACTTTATGACACTCATATACAGTAATGTCAGTGCATCTTTCTACAAAACTTAACATAGGCGTTAATGGTATTGTTTTCTTCTGTTGCTCAGCCCATATCGTAAACTTGTATATGTTTACACGTGACTTTTGAGTTCCTCATTTCAAGGCGCATTATGGGTATTGTCCTGGATGAAGTTTAAATTTCAGTTGTCTCACTGTTATTGTTGTTAATTTATTCTTATTGTCATTTAGATTTAAATAATTCTTAAAGTTCTTACAATGAGTTACCTTGGGATTAGGGTTGTGCTGTCTTCTACAGTATTTAATTAATTTAAATCTTATTTAATGGATTATTTGTTATAAAAATAAAAGTCAAATATTTTTTAGGTGAAAAGATTTTCATCAGAAACAGCATTTCCACCTATGGGTTTTTTTTATATTCATGCTGGTGCTGTTCATGCATTTGGTAAGTAGAATGACTTGTCTTTGCATTATTTTTTCAACTCAATGTTTAGTCAGAGGCTTTACTTAAACATGTACCTTTTATTTCAAACCATCCAAAGAATTGGTTAAAAGGATGCATTTACCATTGTGTATACAATTCCGGAAAAAAATCTGTTTTTCGTCATTACAATTTACTGTGAAATTACTTTAATTCGTGGGGTACCAATTTTCATGGTTTTTGTGGATTACTATATCCATGAATTTAAGTGTAAGTGTCCCATGAAATAAAACAACCATTATCCAAATCACAACATAGAAAAATCCCCATTGGTAGGTTTGACTACTGATATGATCAAGAGCATATATTGAATAACACCAAATCTGAGAATACTGTAATAGCAGTCATAGAACTACAACCGCATGCAGGATTAAACCCATTTAATTTTTAACAATGTAAACTGTATGTACTTTAGGATATTTTAATTTTCAAAAATTAATTTTAATCTATGAAAGTCAGATTTCTGGTTTTGATATATTTATTTGACAATTCAAGATACGTTTACAGCATTTGTTTATGTTATCGTTTTCTTTAGGTGACATGTTTCTGGCCTAATTAACACCTTGGAAGGTCTTTAATCTGTTGATCACTTAATCACATGATACATGGCTTAATTAGTGTTATCACTATAATTTACACAGGTCAATGTTTAGTTTGCAATTTTCTTCAATCCATACTATTTGTAACCTTCATTTCTAAAGGCTTTAATTTTTAATTTTTTATTTTTTTGAAAACTAAAATCCATGAATTTAAAAACCCATAAACATGTACATATTACTCAAACAACGAACATTGATACCCATAAAATAAAGCACATTCATAGTATGTGTTTTCTGTTTTTTTTTAAGGTCATGAACAAAGTTGCAAGATATTTTTTTCGAAGGAGAATATCCAAAAATTAGATGTTACAGTAATGGACACAGAAGTAACACAAAAAGGTAATTTAATTCAATTCATTTATAAATCCGTCATGTTTCTCAAATTCCCCGCGTTTTATGAACAGAAGTTCAACTGTCCAAGATAGAGCGGTTATCTTAATCAAATTTAATTTCATCTGTCCTCTGCAAAAAATTACTAATTCTGTATTAAAAGGGAATCTCATTAATAGAAGTCCTTTCCTTAAGTTGTTACCTTTTTGTTATAATCTTACTCCCTTGAATTTTTTATGTCGTCCTGAATATATTACCAGTATGCATCTGATATTTTTATTTTATGGTTGAATTCTCATGAAAAACAAGTCATTTACTAGTTGCTAATTAACATTTTCCTGATGTAATTATTCCCTGACTATCTATCTTTCTACCTGATAATTGACTATTTTTATTTTTTTACTTGCATGTTAGAAGTTTGGTTCAATTCAAACAGGAGACAACCCATGTACATTTTTCTAATAAACATTTTCTTTCTGTTTTTTAGTACTCTTTTGATGGAAATATGACTTTTAACTAACCACTAACAGGTACATAAAAAGTCTTCATCTGAAGGAGAATACATTTATTGTAGGTTAGTTCAATTCCAATGGGAGACAACTCTTGTACTATTTTACTTATTAACATTTTCCTTTATCTTATGTAATCCTATGGTGATGGAAATACGACTTTTAACTAACCGCTAACAGGTGCATAAAAAGTCTTCATCTGAAGGAGAATACATTTATTGTAGGTTGGTTCAATTACAATGGGAGACAACTCTTGTACTATTTTACTTATTAACATTTTCCTTTATCTTATTTAATCCTGTGGTGATGGAAATATGACTTTTAACTAACCACTAACAGGTACATAAAAAGTCTTTATCTGAAGGAGAATACATTTATTGTAGGTTGGTTCAATTCCAATGGGAGACAACTCTTTTACTATTTTACTTATTAACATTTTCCTTTATCTTATTTAATCCTATGGTGATGGAAATATGACTTTTAACTAACCACTAACAGGTACATAAAAAGTCTTCATCTGAAGGAGAATACATTTATTGTAGGTTGGTTTTAATTCCAATGGGAGACAACTCTTGTACTATTTTACTTATTAACATTTTCCTTTAGCTTAGTTAATCCTTTGGTGATGGAAATATGACTTTTAACTAACCACTTACAGGTACATAAACAGTCTTCATCTGAAGGAGAATACATTTATTGTAGGTTGGTTCAATTCTAGTTGGACACAACTATTATAATGTTTTACAGTCTCATATTTTCTGCTTTTGTGTAATAAATATTTTAATTGCTAAGAAGTTAATTACTTTTCTAGTGTAGTAGTTTACATTAATCATTTCTTGATGAATATTTGTTTTTTTATATGAAGCCTAATTTTAATTTATTTGTTTATTTGCTATTTTTCAGATGACAAGCCCACTATAGACATTAGAAATATTGATCTTGACATTGATTTTAATAATGTCAAGATCAATACTCTTAGACAGAGCTACTCCCAACTAAGTTTTAATAAAGGTAATAGATACAATTCATAATTATCAAATTAAACCTTATACTCAATGCATATTAAAAATCCTGAAATACCGGTATATTAAAACATTTACAAATGAATTAGTTCAAAAGATAAGTATTTACATTTATACTGCACTCGTTCTATTTGAACAGTCAATGTTGTGTTGACTGTATATTTCTTTGTTATATACAGTCGCTGACCCAATATCACTTTTCTCATCAATATTTAAATTGTATATCCAGAATTATATTTAATATTCAGGACAATCCCCTTCAGCTTGTGTCGTGGAACAACACAAACTTATTTATTTTATAATTAAATGACTTTACAGACAACAAGACCCATGAATTACCGCATGGTGATTAATTTATGTTTCGCCAACAAACGTGGCGTCTTCAGGACAATATTAAAAATGAAATCAAACAGTGAAGTACAAATTTCGCGGTTGTGCGGTTAGCCGAACAATAGAGGTTGTTAGATCGACATTGTAGATATAAATAGAAAGTGAAAGTGAAAGTAAAATAAGAATCTAGTACAGTTAAAAGTTAAAGTTAGGAAATGTGAGGCTGTGCCCAATCCTTACATTGTTGATATGTCAAGTCAATGCACTATTATTGTCTATATCTAATAATTTTCAAAAAACAATTATGACATAACATCTGTAAATACTTAAATATTATTTAAAAGCATGTTTGATTTTTATAAGCCTGATTCTGTTATACTGTTGTCTGTCTCTCAGTTTGTCTGTTGTTTCATCTATTTTTCTGTTGTCAAAATGTGGGACATTAACTCAAAACTGAATTATCCAATTTGCATAAAAATTTGGTGAATTATTTGTATATATTGACATGGGCTCCCTTTCCTTTTTTTTTTTTATTAATTTAAGATTATAGTTTCAGAGTTATGGGGTTTTTACATTAATAAAAGGAAGATTGGCGATTTATCCAGATTTCAGACAACAAATAAAGAATGCTTTCAAAAACTTGCAAGAAATTTTGGATAATGTTTATATCTATTGACATCAGCTCCCCTTTGATTTTTATAAATTTGATTTTGATATATTATCTACGCAATTCTAAATTTCGATAGTTTAGTCCATCTTTTAATGCTTCATTTTGTTATGTTATGGGTGTGCTAAAATATTGAGCAAGACACATTCTGTATTAAGCATGAAATGTCTTCTTCTAAAAATAGACACATTTTCTAATGCTTTCAATTCCATTTAATATTACTACAAGCTTAATTGAATTAGTATAATTCTTTTTATGAATTTTAATAAAAATAGAATGGGAGTACTCTTAACGTTAATTGAACAAGAGGAGGAAGTTATTAATACTTTATGATTCATTTCTACACATTATTTAAAAATTGTATTAAACCTTCCCTACAGTATAGCTCATATATTATAGTAATCGCTCGTGTATTTGTAATGAAAAACCTGATTCCATTTTATTGACCTTTCATTTTGCTAGATAGGAAAACATATGGTATGAGTGCCAATGAGACACCTTTCCATCTGAGTCACAATTAGTAAAAGTGAATTTACATTTAGCCGTTTTATTAAAAGAAAACAATTTTTAATTTGATAGGAGCAGGTGAGAGATCAACATACAAGGTGGAAAACAGACCACCATACTGGCCAGAGGATATACCATTTGTGTCCCACTCTAAGAGAAAAGGTTTGAAAATGTGAAATTACTATAAAGTATAAACTATATTTCTTATATTTACATGATATAAGGTGTATAATTTTGTAAGAACTATTACAACAGTTTTGCTATTACATGTTTTATAAATTTGTGCCATCTCATTGTTTTTGAAACATAGTTAAATTACTTTTTTCCTGACTTGACGTCAGTCATCATTGTGGTGTGTTGTGATTAATTTTTACAAAAATCTTATTTTCTTAAACAACACTTAGCCACAATCATCATTGAAGTATCTACTTTAACAAATGTGTCTAATAATCCCCTGGTGGACATGGCTAAACATAGAACGTAGCGACAAATGCAGTTTTCAGCTTATATCTCTGAAACTGAAGTATTTAGAGCAATCTGACAATTGTTGCATAAGTTCTAAGGTTTGAGATTTATCTGCCCTGACCTTTCCAGACAACTTCTGCTGATTTTGGTTATTATCTTGAATATTATTATAGTAACTTATAATCTATAGTAATAAAATTGAGAATGTAAAGGGGGAATGTGTCAAATAAAAAAAAAAAGGAGAAAACTATTAAACTGTTAATTTTGATTTTAATCTTATTTCACATTGAGAGCCTCAAATTGAAAATAAAGCACAAATTTGTTCCAATTTGCAAATTTGTAATTTCTACAATTTTCCTCTGTTGAAAATATTTATTATAGTTTCTGAAATAATGTTGAATGAAGGAATGCCTAACACTACCAATATTAACTTTTGTTACTGATTGACTAAAGGTGATGGATCTGGAAGAATCATAACAAGTGACATGATGGTGAAGTGTCTGGATTCCTTCAAAGAATACTGCATTGAGGTAAATATGAGAATTACATTCATGTTGAGTAATAAATAAAGGTAAAGGGTGTTTTTGGTGCAACATGTTTTGCCATTTTAATATCATGTATATCTGTAAAAGTTCCTTACTCACAGTGTTTTCTGAAATTGTTAAAACAGCAATGCGCAGGGACATTTTTTTCACTCATTGTGAAATGGCACTTCAATTTAGGGTTCATCCCTGCACATAACAAATAAACAACTGTAATGATTATATTGCAAATGTTGAATCAAAGTTTGAAAATTAACCATAGAAATTGTGTGCAAGAAGCTAATACATAGAGTAGAGAATGGAAATGTGAAATTTGTTAAAAAAAATTTGACTAAAGACAAAACAAGTTCTAATTTTATAGATATAAGTCCTTGATCTTATGGATGTAATTTTTATTCACCTTTCAAAGTTAATTGGGATTAGAACATGTTGTGAAAGCAACCATATTCCATATGTAATTTCATGGTAGGAATATTTAATAAATTTCATATAAAATTGCTCAACTATAACAAAACACCATTACACCTTTAATCCTATTTTTTCCAGGGAGTACAAGCAGGATTCATCCCAATAAATGTACCAGAGACATATGACATTTTAAAGGTATTTGATATTTTGATAGTGTAAGGTAAAGAGCAATTTTAATTGGTTTATAATAGTCTGATTTTCAGATGCACCAACAGACTCCATAACATAATCTTTATAGCTGTGACAGAGTAAAGGTTGATGAATAGTTTTAGGATACATTACCATTTGTCATATGAAACTGTACTATTGTACATGTATATATATCGAAAACTTCTTCCCTCTAGAATGTAAAAAAAAATTTCAGCAAGATAGCATCAACAAACCAGTGTAAAGTATGGCTCTATGATACTTTTAACAGTCTTTTTGAGTTTTTCTTATTGTTATTTACAGAAATGAATAGGTAAGAAGACATTCGTAGTACAATGTATATGCTTTCCTCTCTTCTTGCATGACAAAATATAAACATCTGCTTAGAACTTTAAATTGATACATGTATCTTCTCTTTGTATATTAGATGTGCATACATAATTGTAGAATAGTTTTAATCTCTCATCACTACTAGTCTAGGCTATGATTCCAGAACCTTAGTCACTTAATTTTTTTTTTTATGACCATTTTATATGAGGAGATTCAAGGGTCATTTTATTCTTTATATTGAAATTGCATACATTATTACTTTATTTACTTCCTGAAAATTTAAAACCTAGATTTCTCTATATTTTTCTATAAATGAACTTTATCTTATACTTAATAGCAAAATGAAATAAAAAAAATGGCAAATGGGGCCACCATTCATTTTCACTCACAATTTGCCTTCAAAAGAAGCATGCATTTTTTGTTAAGGTCCTTTTTTCTGGTGAAATAATAGCAGAAATAGCAAAATAAAAAAAGAACTAAATTACAGAAATCGCTTTGATTTTACAATTATTTACTGTATGTACAGCTTATTTGAAAACAACAACAACAAAAAATAGGTCACCGATGAGTTGAAAAAGATATTTCAATTTTAATGCCAAAAATTGCAATTTTGCACCAAAGGGAGATAATTTTGGGCTTTTTCAATGATATCTACATTTTAAAAGTCGCCTGGGGCCAACATGAATTGATGTTTTGGAATGATTTTTGTACCATATGATAAAGTAACAACTACTTAAGGTAATGAATAAAATTTGTAATAATGAAATTGTGATTAATTTTTAATCAATGATTTGTAATAAGCATTTTGTGCGATCAAAATTGGTCAAAACAAAATCAAGTACATTGTAATTATGAATTATTGACTTGCATTGAAGCCATATTCATGTCACCTTTAACTTAACCTCCTAACTTCCATGTGAGGTTATTCTAGGTATTTGGTGGTTTCCTTTTCACTTGTATATATTTAAATCTGTATTTTGTGTACTGCTGTCTGATTTTCACTTTAGATAATGGCTTTGTCAATTTCTCTACTAATTTTGAATGTAACTGTGATCTGACACCCTTCTATCTCTCCAATTGCATTTTTTCTTTCTCCTAGCTTTATTTTCACTTTGCTTTGCTACAACACAAAGGTCAAATGCATAATGTATTGTCCAAATATTTTATGGTATGGGTCATCAATTGTCTGTTATTCTAAAATGTCTTCATTCTTCATTATATGTTTAAAAAAAAAACACATTATTAATATCAGATTTAAAAGAAGAAGCATGTAAGTATATTAAACAAAACCAAACAGAAAAAGTATCTCTTACAGTCAGAAAAAACATTACAGATACATCTATTTGAAAAAATAATTTTACACAAAATGATCAATATGACCCAGATTATTGAGTACCATAAGATCAGAGATATATTAAATAGAAGAGAATATATCTCATTTAAGATATATAATGAATTGATCAAGTTTCTGGCAGATTGAAAATCACTCCAATTTTATTTTAACAATTACAATATGATTAGATTACACCAGTAGTAAGAGAAGAAAAGGAAATTAAAAAAGAGCAAGCAAAGGATGAAGAAGATGCCCAAGATAAAGTAAGAAAATATATTTGAAATTCATAGCTTTCATTAAAAAATTGAGATAAATAATGATTATTTACCCCATGCAACAAAGTTCTAGAGGGTACAATGTTGAAGACCTGTCTGTCTATCTGTCTCTCCATCTGAAAGTCTGTCAGTCCTGTTCTTGTCATCACAACTCATCTGAAACCACACAACAGATTTCCATGTATATATGCATATCCAGAAGATAATTTTTATCAGTTCACTTGTGTAGAGTTCTTAGTCATTGAACTTAGGAATCTACTTTTATGTGTATTTCGTTGAACTACTCAATATTAATACAGTACTAAAAATAAACTGTTTAAATTTATAGTACTTAAAATGTACAAATGATTACAGCAAACAAGCTGTAGATTTTTATGGGGGGGAAGAAAGTAGTTCATTTCAGGTAGCATCATTTTACAGTTCCAGCTTTCACATATTTTATACTATTTATTCTGTATACATTCTTTTTCAATGAAATCTAAAAGAAACTAATTTTATGAAATCTGTAGGTTGAGAATGAAGAAATAGAGGTAGAGACTGATGTGGAGGGAGAAAATACATCCAAAGAAGAGTATAATGTAAGAATCTGTTCAGGAAAAAAAAAAGTAATTTGATTTTTTAGGAATTGAATGCTTCTTTTTGTAAATATATTTGGGTGTAAAGACTTTGACCGAAGTACATTTCGTATGAAGCGGGGAAGCATTATACAACCATAAAAATTGAACAACAGACTTAATTTTAAATGCCTTGATAATCCTAAGAAAAAACTGACTTAAGCATATTCTAATTGATTTCATTACTGACTTTGGATATGGACAATCATCCATGATTATTCAATAAAAAAATTAAAAATAGATGATAAAAAAGTACTTCATTTCAGGTAGCATCAGTCGACAGTTCCAACTTTCACATATTTTATACTACTTATTCTGTATACATTCTTTTTCAATGAAATCTAAAAGAAACTAATTTTATGAAATCTGTAGGTTGAGAATGAAGAAATAGAGGTAGAGACTGAGGTGGAGGGAAAGAGCACATCCAAAGAAGAGTATAATGTAAGAATCTGTTCAGGAAAAAAATAAGTAATTTGATTATTTGGAATTGAATGTTTCTTTTTGTAAATTTATTTGGGTGTAAAGACTTTGACCGAAGTACATTTCGTATGAAGCGGGGAAGCATTATACAACCATAAAAATTGAACAACAGACTTAATTTTAAATGCCTTGATAATCCTAAGAAAAAACTGACTTATGCATATTCTAATTGATTTCATTACTGACTTTGGATATGGACAATCATCCATGATTATTCAATAAAAAAATTAAAAATAGATGATAAAAAAGTACTTCATTTCAGGTAGCATCAGTCGACAGTTCCAACTTTCACATATTTTATACTATTTATTCTGTATACATTCTTTTTCAATGAAATCTAAAAGAAACTAATTTTATGAAATCTGTAGGTTGAGAATGAAGAAATAGAGGTAGAGACTGAGGTGGAAGGAGCTAGTTTATCCAAAGAAGAGTATAATGTAAGAATCTGTTCAGGAAAAAAATAAGTAATTTGATTATATATCAATACAGATTCAACTATCTATTTGTGTTAATTTAAGGTATAAAAGGTTACTTTTGAAGCATTACACAACCGTAAAAATTGAACTGCAGACTTAATTTTAAATGCCTTGATAATCCAATGAAAAAAACCTGACTTAAGCACATTCTGATTGATTTCATTACTGACTTTGGATATTGACAATCAGCCATGATTATTCAATACAAATATAAAGAAATATAACTGCAGATGAAAATGATCTTTGTCATTGGAAAAATGGAAAAAAGATAATATGAACATAAAAAACTAGCTTAAATATTAAAATCTTTTTCATTGACATTATAAACTATTATTATTGAGACATATCTTTTTTATGTTTTGTAGACAGCAGAAAAGCAGATATCTCCATTGGCGCAAGCAATTGACAAGGTTAAATATATTAAAGCCCGGTGGCCAGCATGTAGACAAATATTTTGACAAACATAACAACTTGTATATGCGTTCTTTAAAATATAAAGCATGTTTATATAGGGGGAGGATTGATATCTCATAAACATGTTCAACCCCTGCCCCATTTTTGTGCCTTTCCAAAGTCAGGAGCCTCTGGCCTTTGTTCATCTTGTATTATTTTAATTTCAGTTTCTTGTGTACAATTTGGAAATTAGGATGGTGTTCATTATCACTGAACTAGTATATATTTGTTTAGGTGCCAGCTGTAGGACACCTCCAGGTGCAATAATTTCTCGCTACATTGAAGACCTATTTGTGACCTTCTGCTATTGTTTTTTCTATGGTCAGGTTGTTGTCTCTTTGCCACATTCCCCATTTCCATTCTCAATTTTATTGTGATGTCTGTTTCATTCCTTGTCCTAATAAGAGTGCATTTTTTTTAATATTATGGTATAAATCATTTCTTTTGATTTTTTTTTAAAGCACCAGCAGTTATCCAATAAAGGAATTATTTGAAAACATCTCAGGAGTATGTTTTTTTTTCAAAATTGTACCATTTCTCCATTTAAACCATAAGAAAAATGATAGGACGTTAAATGTGTTAACTGTTTATATGATGAATACAACTGCAACAAGTGTATTATTTTTTGATAGTTAAGATTTAACTGTTGAGAGTGGAGAAATATCACAATACATGAGGTACAGTGGTGGAAATTGTTTGTCTTATCATTTTTATCCTTCCTTTTAAAATATTTCGAGGAAAGTTGTGTACTTTGGATGTGAAGTCATCATGCATGGTCTCCTTTTTACATGACATCAAAATAAGAAAATTCAGAAGAAAAGAAGAAAATTTAATGTCACATTTAAATTTTAACCAATCATTCGCTGAGAACAGATTTTTCATTGTGAGAAATATTTTTCTCACACCGGTCATGAAATGTAAAAAAATAGAACAAAAATTAGAGAAAACTGCTTAATACATTTCATGAATATATTTTGTGTCATATCATTTTTCTTCTAGTGGGGAAAGGTTTTTTGTATGACAATGCATTTATCATATAAAATCAACATTATAATATCATAATGAATTATTATAATAAACTTTAAATTTGTTTGTATAGAAAAATGCTTCAGATATCATTCGACACATTGTCTCACAAAACTTCAACACAGATTTGAGCGGTTTGGAGAGCTGCAGCCTGGTAACTGGTGAGATACAGTTTCAGCCTAGAAAAAGACCATTGAGGTATTGCCCTTTTTGTATATTTACCTCAATATTTACATCAATTTCTAAACCATAATAATGTAAAAAGTTCTTGATGACCAAAAAAAGCGTATATTTTTCCGTTTTTTCTTTTTTAAACATAACTTGTTCTGAAGTTTAAACAACAATATTATGTAATCATTATTTGGGGTTATAATTAGCACATCCATATTGATACATTTCATTAAATAAAAAAACCATTGACGGCAAATATTAAAGAGAAAACCAACATCTGATTTTATAAATAGATGACAAACATCGTGTTTTATATTTTTCCAAAAGAATTGCAACAATACATTTTTTTAAGTCATATGAAACCGCAAATAAAAAAAAAATATGCATATAACAAAATGGATAGTTTTCATTATTAATCTTATGTACATTTACTTTTTCCTGAAGAAATTCTTTAATTTGTATACACAACAGGCATGGGTCTGTCACTGAAACTAACTATTATCTGATTGTACTTATTTAATGTGCTCAATATGTCTTTTTGGTTGATTGTTTACTATAAGGTGACAATTGGTAAACTTTGGAATCAAAACACAGCATTTAATGAGCTGCCATATTTGTTTAATCATAACAGACAGAGAAAAAAAATAGTTTTGAAAAAAAGACAAAATCTTGCACAGAGGACTAAGTTTATGTTATATACATTCATTGGTTTAAGACTTGGATAAACTGTATTTTTCACCAGTGACTTCTATATCTGAATATGTTTAAATATGCAAAACTTAATAGGTTAGCAAATTTCATTTGGCTGTCAAAAATACTTGTTATTTCTGAAAAATATTTTCAAAGGAGAATTTGCAATTTATATACCTGTTTCATGCACTTGTCTTATACAGCTAATATTTTCTTATCTTGTAAAATACAAGGACATATAATGGACCGGATATTTTGGTGCCAGGAGAAGGTCGGATGAGTGTTTTCGACCTCCTGAACATATTTCCAGATTTTGCAAAAATTGCGGTTTACCTTTTTGCAAAATCCCATTTGGACCATTATGTACAGCAGGTTTGTCTTAATTTTAGAGCTCTTTATTTTTGTTAGATAAATTCCTCATTATGTCAGCTGAAGTAATCAGTAAGGGTTTTAAAACTAAATAAAATTGGTATTAACCTGTTAAGCTGGGTTTTTTTTTTTAAAGTTAATCATCATTTGCATATGCATAATTGGGGGCAAAATAAAATGGCAAGTAATTGAAAATGCTGAAAGAACTTTTAAACTCCATGAAAGTAATTGTGAATTGTGAATTGTTGTAGTATCATAAAGTTGACATGGACAACATCAAGAAGGCCCTAAACAACAGAGGCCAAAGCAAGACAGTCAGAGACCTGTTAATTGAGGAGGCCAAAAACCTGTTGACAGATGAAAAAATTGGTATCTTACTTTACAAGAATATGATCTGGGGTTTTTTTTCTTCAAAAATATTTTAATATGTCAAAGGAAAAGTATAGTATATATCTGATCAAAAACATAGCACATTTGTATTTTTTGAAAATAAAGTGAGACCATTTATGATTTCTGCATACAAATGTTGAGAGGTTCACACAAATTTTGCAAAGATGGAGTTGAAGTTTCTGGAGTCATAGAATAAAGTACTAACCTATATTTATTATTATGGTTAGGGGAAAGGACAATAAAAGGCTGCAGTCTATATATGTAATGAAATGTTTGTAAGTAAGTCAATTGATTTTCATTACTAAATAGGAATTAGGAATTATTTGTGTTCCTTGCATTTGTCTCTAACATTTCCATAAGTCATTATTTTAAGCAATTATTGTTTCCTTATAGGTCCTGCAGCATTAATGTTTACTGCAGGATACCTTAGGAAAGAGCTGGTGATACACAATGAAGAGGGGGTTACGGACTACTTGTGTGCCTGTCCTTGTGCTGAAGGGGTAGAAGTGCAGCACATCTATCATGATAAGGGAGACAACTTCTACCCCTTATCCCATAAGGATTTATGGAGAGGTATGTAAATTCTGTCTTTTACCGATATTATTAAACAAGTATAGAGAAAATGCATTTTTATTCTAAATGTTACATTCTTCATTCTGTGTTTTTGCCATTTTCATCTTTTCATTGATTTCAGGGAAATTAAACAAAAAATTAACACGAAGAGATCAGTTATAAATGCTGTATATATATTTTGGCTG
This sequence comes from Mytilus trossulus, assembly GCF_036588685.1. Classification (NCBI taxonomy): domain Eukaryota; kingdom Metazoa; phylum Mollusca; class Bivalvia; order Mytilida; family Mytilidae; genus Mytilus; species Mytilus trossulus. Next base: position 35,847,749 of record NC_086375.1, read on the forward strand.
TTGTTTAATCCTGGTAATGGAAGTATTATTTTGACTAACTGGAGTAGAACATGAACGTCTTCATCTGAATACATCTATTGTAGGCTAGTTCAATTCCAATGGGAGACAACTCTTGTACTATTTTACTTATTAACATTTTCCTTTATCTTATTTAATCCTTTGGTGATGGAAATATGACTTTTAACTAACCACTAACAGGTACATTTAAAGTCTTCATCTGAAGGAGAATACATTTATTGTAGGTTGGTTCAATTCCAATGGGAGACAACTCTTGTACTATTTTACTTATTAACATTTTTCTTTATCTTATTTAATCCTTTGGTGATGGAAATATGACTTTTAACTAACCACTAACAGGTACATTTAAAGTCTTCATCTGAAGGAGAATACATTTATTGTAGGTTGGTTTAATTACAATGGGAGACAACTCTTGTACTATTTTACTTATTAACATTTTCCTTTATCTTATTTAATCCTATGGTGATGGAAATATGACTTTTAACTAACCACTAACAGGTACATAAAAAGTCTTCATCTGAAGGAGAATACATTTATTGTAGGTTGGTTCAATTCCAATGGGAGACAACTCTTGTACTATTTTACTGATTAACATTTTCCTTTATCTTATTTAATCCTATGGTGATGGAAATGTGACTTTTAACTAACCACTAACAGGTACATAAAAAGTCTTCATCTGAAGGAGAATACATTTATTGTAGGTATGTTCAATTCCAATGGGAGACAACTCTTGGACTATTTTACTTATTAATATTTATGGCAATTCTTTTAATCTTTATTTATTAGAGTTTAAATGGTTCTTGTAGAAGGTTGATTCCTAGGCTTTCATTAGAAGACAAATATTTCTCCATATTAACATTGCTGTAGACTTTTCTTTATTTTGTCTACATTTTACACGAAATGATTATCTGTCAGATTGATAAACAACTTGTATATGTATATTCTACAGCTGATGGCCCAAGTACCCGTTCAAAAATCCCAGACAATTACCAGACATTGGAAGAGGATAATAAAGGGTACTTAATATGCATCTTTTTATTTATTGAATCTGTATAAGGCTGTGAAGTACTTTCTTCAACTAAAATAAAACCAACCCTCCTGTCAGTTGAAATCAATCAATCAATCATATTTAAAAGACTATGAATGGCTCCTGTGGTAAATTTATTGCATCTTTTTATGGAGGTAAAAATATATGTAAATGCCATCTGATGCCAGGACCCTGGAATTAATTTAGTGATAGCCAGTTTTACTGTTTAATATATTTTTTCCTTATTTTTAAATGACTCTTTTTAAATGCGTAACTAAGGTCATTTGTTTTATTGTTTTATTTCGGGTCTGTTATAGCAGACTTTAATTTTTGCATAGTAGAATACTTCATTTAATAAGATTCAATTGAGAATGCAAATTTAAAACTGTAACACTCATTTTCTATATATTTCAGATGCTTACCAGGAATGGAATCAGATTCAGTGTAAGAATTCAAAAAAAAAAGTTATGATGTGTACCATGTTTACCACAAAAATCCATTGGTGTATCAATATAATACCTGCATTTCATAATATATCAATAGTTTAATTGCTATTAAATGTATTTTCCATTACCTATTAATGAGCAGGTTGTCTGCATATTGCTATTGTAAAATATCAGCTGACAGTCACAATATGAAGCTTTTTTGTTGAGTGATCTTAGTGAAAAAGATCAGAAAGCCTTCATTTTGTGACTCGAAACTGATATTTTACAATCTCAATCTGTCTCAATATACAGATAACCGGATAATTGATTTTTTTTATGTGCTTTTTTTCTCTTTGTTGACTTGATAAGTTAGGGTCAAACTAATAAATGTCAGTTCAAAAATTGTAACGTAGCTGATATGCCATAATAAAAGTAATTAAGGCTGGGTGTTCGTCACATAGCTGTGATATGCAATTTCATTATAAGCTGAGCTAAAAGTGAATACAAATGTATAAGATATTGTAATATTACCTCATTCTCAAATGAAAGAAATTTTCAATCTTGGCATATAAAAGTCATAAACACTTAATCAATACAGTTATTATAACAATAATATCATTTTTATATTTTATTGGAACAGAATTTTTCGCCGATATGGACATGAAATATGGCAGGGTGACTTAAACAGACTTTCAAAAGGTCATTGGTTGGATGACAGCCTTATTTATGTTGCAATAAGGTGATTACTTTACATAACTTGTACTGCTTATATGCAGCATTCATCATTATGAAAAGAGTTTGTTATCAGCATTATTCATTAGTATATGTAACTGGAATAAATAAAATAAAATAAACAGGAATATAGCAATAAACTGTGTTAAAAAAATTTGGACAAGTCAGATTACTTTACACTTAAAGTTGGTTTTGATAATTAAATATTATAAACCCTTGTAAAAATTAAAATACAGTTGTTTTTCAAAATATACAATTGATATGCTTTAACACATATTTATTAATAATGTATTCTAAAGACATCATCAAGAGACCTATGCAACAGAAGAGATTTACACATTTGATCCAGTTTTCAGCAGGAAGCTGTTAGCCAAAGAAAATTGTCCTGATGATGGGTAATACTTAAATTTATCACAATCAATGCATTTATAAATATCTGGAAAGAAATTATCAAACTTCACATTAAAATGCCATATCTTGATTAGCTAATAACAGAGTAATCATTTACTATATCATATGGCTGAAAGGGTGACAATCTTTTTTAATGTCAACCTCTTGTCTAGAACAATAAAACTAAATCAACAATTCAATGTCTATGAATTGAATACTAAAGTAATTGAACACAATTCTTAAGTTCTACATGCATGCTCAAATTTTATCATTTGATTGTCAAAATAAATTAATAAGACATTTTGCTTCACTTAGAACTCTTGATTTTTGCTAATGTTACCTTGTCTTCAAACCATTATAAAAATCAGGAGATTGCCTCTCAAAGTCAACTGTTTCACTGAAAGTAAACAAAAGTTATCTTACTGCATGGGGCTATGTAATTTTTTATAAAAAAATTTTTTTTTTTAAATTTTATTAGAAGTAAAATCTTTCCCATGTAAATAGAAAATTTCAGAATTTGAGATATAATTACAAGCTAGGGCATCATGGACACATTCTTCTTTTATTTTTAAATAATGTTGTCATGTGGATAATTTAATAAATCTGTTTCAGTTCTAGGCTGATCCTACATTCCTGCAATATAGACCTTGTGAATGCCTATAGCAGAAGAATACCTTTTGAAGAGAAGCGGTTAATACTGATCCCTATATGTGACAAGTTAGTTTAGTGATGTATCATCTTGATATCATAACTCAATATTTAAAAGTATTATCTTATTTAATTTATTATTCATTGAAACTTTTGAATGGATATTGTAAAAGTAAATATCACTAAATAGATCAGGTTTATCATTTGAATGACAAGTGCACATTTCTTAATATCAAGACTCCTCAATTGATGCTTAAATTAAAATAGTAAAAAAGGTCAAAAATTTTAGAATTTGATTAATTCAAATTTAGGCAGACAGATAATTTTAAAGTATTCATCTAGTTAAGTTAGATATACCAAAAGTTTATCTTATATGATTGATGTTTCAGTACACACTGGATTCTGGCTTCCTTTTGCCCAAAGACTTTCACTGTAACCATTATGTGTTCAATGGGAGGTTGCTATAGAAAAACAGCACAATCACTTGGAAGGTAAAAATAAACAACAATTGTTCATTAAGGAAAAAGTTTTATACCAATTTGAATCTCATAAATCAATTTGAATAGAAACAAATCAGTCAATCTTCTTATGAATTTGAAACATGGGGAGATAGAATAAACATCTTGTCATAAATGTACCTACCGCTATGCATAAACAACACAATCCTAACTATTACACATTTGATAATTTTACGTATCAATCTTAAATATTTATTTACAAATGCAATGAAAAAAGCATTTTGAATATCAATTTTCAAAGTATTATTTGGTTTGCCTATGATTAGATAATAGAATGATAATCGGGCAAGATTAAATCCTTTCACAAAAATTCACATCTTGAAAACAGAAGAATTTTCATATATTAATTTTTTACTTAAATGAAAAATTACGGATAAGAGTTATGATTTTTACCAGTCTGTGATTCTATTCAAATTCGTTATAAACACTGATTTACTATTAACAATATCCAAATCTATATTGATCAAGATCAATTTTTATTATACTGTTCTGTTTTGCAGATACTTTGCTGCAATGTATGCCAAATCTTTTGAGGATGTTAAAATAAGTCATGCAAAGGTAAAGTGTTTTGTTTGGTCTATTTTATATGTATTTCCTGCAATTAGATAATTAGTAGTATATATAAAGCGAAATTCTTTTGTCAAATTATACCCACAATAAAACATCACAGAGTAAGAAATAAATAGTTACATATATGCTTATTGGCTAACTTGTTATAAAGGGTAATAGCAAATTTGTTGTCCTGAGTTATCCACTTTTTATTGAAGCAAAACATGAGAACAATACTAGGTATTGTAAATGTACTTATGTGATTTTGGCTCCTTTTCAAGATATTTGAGATTTAAAATATGACAGGAAGAGGCTGACTCAGACTTTTACCTTATATTTCCATTCGTAAGATTTGGGTTTCAAAACAAAACAAAGAAAATCAAGAATCTTCTAAAATATTGGTATATGACCTTCCATGAGTTATAAAGTCTTTTATGAAAAAAAAAAATGGGTGTTATGGGCCAAAATATATAACATTGTATTGTATGGAAAAACCTCACCTAAGTACATCCTTAAGGGACAACAGACTTGCTATTACCTTAATTATTAGTCATTTACACTTTTCTTTTGAAAACAATATAAAAATGAAGAGTTGTGGAATGCGTGCCAATAAGACAACTATCTACCAAAAATCAAAGAAAGTGGATGTAAGTGCTTTTCCAAGATACACAACTATAAAATCTGTAAACCATAACCATTCTGTACAATTCTACAGCTATATCATTGTATTACAAAAAAAACTGAAAAAGTTGAAAGAAAGTGTTGCTCTAAGCAAAATATCGATTCTGGTTATAAATTTCTGTCTAAATATTCTGAAACAATTTGAATGTCATTTTTTTTTAAGATTTTGTTACACTAACATGTTTGCAAAATGGCCATTTCTGTTCATAATTCTTTACATAATAGAGGTTTGTTTTTATAGGTTCAAAAGCAGCAAAATGGGAATGATTGTGGCGTATTTGTAGTTGGATATGCTGAATGTTTAATGAAGGTACTGTTTTTAATATATATATATATATACATACTGCTCACATACCGAAGTGCATCATGAACGTACTAGTTATAATTACTGCAATTTATACTTTTCAACAAAATAAAAACACAAGTAGCATATTGCCATTAATTTACACCAAGACGTCAATAAATTTAATTGAATATCCTGCATTTATCATGAAACACATGCAATATAAATGAAATGAAAGGAAATAATACTACACATGCTCACACCGACAACTTCATAGAATCACTTTACAAAGTAAAAAGGTCAAATGAAATAAATACTCAATAAGTAAAAAAGTAGAAAATAGATGTCTTTCAGTAAAAGATAGACCCAAAAATAATATGTTTCTTAATTTCTATTTCATAGCATATATTATTTTTCAGAATGGGAATCTTGCAGATTGGAAAGTTAAAGGCAGATCGCAACTTCTCAAGATAATTAAAAAAATGTACTAAACTTTTGTGAACTATCAATGTAAAGATAAAAGTTGATATCATGATGTATTCATAAATGAACAACAAAAATAAAACATGCATGCCAATTCTTTGAAACTGTAGTAAAAAAAGAATACAGAAATAAACTTTTTAGAACTAACAGTGTGGTAAACTTTCATTGGGTTCACAATAAAACTTGGAATTCTAGGATATTGTGAGCTTACTTAAAATATGTACAAAAACTTTGTCCCATATAAGTACAGTGTATTATATGTTATTCAGGTCTCAGACAGGGTATTTACTGTGACATTCCCCGCTTAAGAGTTTATATCCCCTGAGCCGAGTATAAAAATATTTCATTTGTGTAGTTTTTCAATAGATTTTGGCAATATACTTAACACTTTTGTCATGTATTATGCTTATTCAAATTGCCTTACTGTTTGCTTTAAAATTCAATTCACTTGGTTTCAGTTAGCTTACGCGTAAAAAAACCAAACTGATATTATTTTCATTGAAGTCTTTAAACTAGCTAATTCAGTTAACTGATGAAAAAAAAGTACATATATTTTACTAGGATACTCTTTATTCTTATCAGAATATTATTATATCTAAAAATACATCAATTAAGATATATAATTTTTCTTTTTCTCAAAGAATTTTTTTTCTTAATATATAATATTGGTACTTATATATGTGCACTACAATTGTATGAGTGATCAATTTTGTCAACTATTTAATTAGGTTACCTATGGGTTAGCATAGCATTGGTTTATTGTGTGTTAGCTCCTAACAGGCTATTATTTGAACTTGGAATTATTTTTAATTATGGAATTTCCATAATTTCTTGTGTTTATTTTTTTTTTTTATTACATTCCATGTTTTTTTGGGTTTGAGCGATTAATAAAACTTTCCGGACAATGTATTTTGGTTACGGTACAGTGCATTCTATTGAAAATATACTATTTTCTTTGTATTGATAGAAAGTGTTGTGTGCGCAGCACAGAACATTTCATGAAAGAAAAAACATGCCATTTATCAAAAAATTCTATAACAAGAAATCAAGCAAATTCCATTATTGAAAATAGTTCCAAGTTCAAATAATAAATAGTCTGTTTTCTGTTGTTGTATATACATGTTTTTCATAATTGTATTGTCATTACTGTACAGATATTTTGTCTATTTATGTATGTATGTATATTATGACCTCTTGTACACTTTTGTTTCTGAGGATAATAAGACTTTGAATCTTGTGTCTTGGTTATGGGTAATCAGAAAGGTATGACTAATGGATGTGTATTTTTCAAAAGCCTCATTTTTTATTATCTTAATGAACACCATTAACGTTACATATTACATATGTTATATATGAAGTATGAAACTTTCAATTGTAGCATAAACTGGTATTTTTGTCTTTTCATGGACTTTAGTTTTTACATTTACTGTAACATATTTTAGGTATTCACTTATGTTCTTCAATATTTTAGACAGCTTTATAATTTTTTTATTTTTTTTGTCTTGCTTCTATGGTTTTCCAAATTCTATTTTCACCTTAAATGTTGATTCCCTGTTCTTCTTAATAATAATTCATATTGATTAAACCAGTTACACTTTTTAAGTAGATAATGTGATGCCTTCTGTTCTCATGTTTTTGCTTGGAGTGACCTTTCATACCTGCTGGTTGTTTTGTAAAAAAACATTAATTTGATTTGTATTATTTGTGTGTTCATTTGATAAATGTCTATTTGTATTTTGTAATTGTCATAAATTAGTTACAGCTGCCCATACACACTATCAGATTTTTTTTACTGCCATTCCATAACTTGTACCCATAAGTTGGTTTCAGTCTATTAAGTTTGGTGAAGGAAATTAAACATAACTACATATTCCACATTCATTATATTTTACCTTCAGATTATAGTATTGCCATCAGTATTCACTACTTTGTTCCTTCCTTACACAAGATAAACATTATCCAACTTGTTTATATTAGAACTTTCCTGTCATTCATAGCTGTCCACTTTCACAATCTATATGTTTAAAGCTTTGAAGTGTTTAAGCTATACAGCTTAAACTATATAATTTGTGTATTTTGTATACTAATATATGTTTTGTAATATTCATAATCTTTCCATTAAAAATTTAATGCTTTTTTGTCTACTTTGCACAATTTAATAATTAAGATTTACTCATTTTGACGGTTGAATAAATGTTAATCCGGTATAGAATGGTATTTTATCAGCCTTAAACCTATGTTGATTACTTTTATTTAGATTGGGCACATATCAGGCCTTCTTTTGTTAATGGTTGCCATTAAGGCTGATCTTGTATAAAATGGATTTATCAGCCTGTGCTTTGTTAATGGTTGTATGAAGGCTGATCTTGTATAAAATTGAATTTATCAGCCTGTGCTTTGTTAATGGTTGTATGAAGGCTGATCCTGTATAAAATTGGATTTATCAGCCTGTGCTTTGTTCATGGTTGTAATGAAGGCTGATCCTGTATAAAATTGGATTTATCAGCCTGTGCTTTGTTAATGGTTGTAATGAAGGCTGATCCTGTATAAAATTGGATTTATCAGCCTGTGCTTTGTTAATGGTTGTAATGAAGGCTGATCCTGTATAAAATTGGATTTATCAGCCTGTGCTTTGTTAATGGTTGTAATGAAGGCTGATCCTGTATAAAATTGGATTTATCAGCCTGTGCTTTGTTAATGGTTGTAATGAAGGCTGATCCTGTATAAAATTGGATTTATCAGCCTGTGCTTTGTTAATGGTTGTAATGAAGGCTGATCCTGTATAAAATTGGATTTATCAGCCTGTGCTTTGTTAATGGTTGTATGAAGGCTGATCCTGTATAAAATTGGATTTATCAGCCTGTGCTTTGTTAATGGTTGTAATGAAGGCTGATCCTGTATAAAATTGGATTTATCAGCCTGTGCTTTGTTAATGGTTGTAATGAAGGCTGATCCTGTATAAAATTGGATTTTAGTACCCAATTAATGAATCAACAGAACCAAGTTTAAAAATCAGACAAATTTTAAATATAGCAACTGATGTATATACCTTTGTATTTACATGACCTTATATGAGTTGTAAGCTGTGTTTAAGAAATGACAATCTAGCAGATAACCCCAGGGTAAGGACATCTAACCATGAGCTGTACATTCAATAAACACTGCATTCCGATGGGAACTAACTGTGCTCCTCTTTTGGAGACTTGTTCTGTTCTATATATTTTACTTATGCCTTAGGAAGAAAGAAGTAACCCATATCTTCCAGGGCTTATATTTCATTGCTGCTAACCAGAAAGCCATCAAACCAATAGTTCCAAGTGTGTTGGGGGGGGGGGGGAAACTCTCTTCGTTAATTTTATTTGTTCATCTTGAATATGACCTATCTCTTATACTTTTGCTCTGGTTACTATTTTCACAAACACAGGAGGGCATACGTTAACTAGGACCAGTTTACAGTTCAGTAGCACCTGATATCACCCTTGGTGGTTTTTTCGGGGTTCAGTATTCCATGACTTTCTTTGTGTACTGTTGTTTGTCTGTTGTTTTTTTCTGTTTAAGCCCTGGTGCTATCAAAAAATAAAGATATGGTATGATTTCAAATGAGACAACTCTCCAAAATTGACCAAATGACACAAAAAAAAAAACAATTATACGTCACCGTACGGCTTAAACAATGAGCAAAGCTGATACTGCATAGTCAGCTTTAACATGCACAGAGATGAAACTGTAAAACCATTTGAGAGAGAAAACTAACGAACCAACGACACAGCTAATTTAGCAATAAACTAAACTGTACAATAATAGTTAATTGCAATATTTTTTTCGTTTACTCTAAATATACATGAAATATTTGCTACTGGACACCTACCAACAAGGCAACAGTGAAGTATATAATGCTCCAAAATGATCCCAAGAGTGAAGCACTGTGAAAACTTGCAAGATTAAGGAGTGCATCCATAAGACGATTTTTATAATTATATTGATATAAAAACAAAAGATTAATAAAACCGCTGTAAGCAAAGCACTCTTTATTTTTGCCATTCTTTCTGTTATCTGGGGTCTGTTTATTTGAATAAAAAAGTCATTGCAACAATTTCGTTTACAAATTAATAGACATCCATCTATTCGGAGTACTACATATTTCCTCAGGTGTCCTAGTATAGCCATCTTTGATTGTTTAGATTCACTTATTTGAAGTCATATGGATATATACGTCTTAGCCAGTGACAATTTTACAACAGATTTATCGTCACCAATAGTGATGTGATACATGGCTGTGTTCATTCTGTATATAGAATTCGTATAAACATCAACTCAAAATCTGTTAATTTGATGGACTAGTTACAGATCAGCTGAAATATCTATATTAAAGGATGCTTTAAAATAAACATATTTATATAGAAGTGTATAAAAAGGATCAACCAGCAAATTTACTATGTACTGGATCGTCTAGAATTTTTATAATTATATATAATCCGTTACTTTCTTATTTTGTATTTTGAATTATGTCTCAAATTTGAAACAATAAAGCATAAAGTTGTTATATATATAGCTGTCAAAATGACCCCCCAAAAAATTAGTTAAATATCTGTTAAGGATTGGGCCTGATATTCATATGATAAAGACATATTCTTTCAATCAGTTTACACGTAATTGTAGAGTAAGGCTGGCATGTCAGTTAACTGCTAGTAGTCTGTTGTTATTTATTATTGTTTATTTTCTTTGGTTACTTCTTCTAAAATCAGACTTTTCTTTGGTTACATCTTCTAAAATTAGAACTGAATTTGAATGTGCGTATTGTGAGGCATTTACTTTTCTACATTGGCTGGAGGTATAGGGGGAGGGTTGAAATCTCAGAAACATGTTTAACCCCGCCGCATTTTTTTTTTTTTTTCGCCTTTACCTAGTCAGGAACCTGTAGACTGAGTTAGGTCTTCAATACAGCAAGAAATTACCGCACCCGGAGGCGTCCTTCGACTTGCCCCTACACAAATATATATACTTGTTCCGTGATAATGAACGCCCCAATGAACTCCAAATTATACACAAGAAACTAAGATTAAGAATAATAAAAGAGGTTAGTCTTGTATTATTTGCTGTATCATATATTAATTTACTAATTTTATCTTGACTTTGCATGGTACAAGGACATCATTCGTAAATAAAAATCAGCATGCACACATCTTATACGTTCAGGTATTTCCCATTAAATATTGTATGGTAATATTCTTATTTCTTCTTTTCAAAGTTAAAATTCATATGTCTTTTCTTAATTTAGAAAAACATAAATTTTGAAATTGTTCTCATCATGTTCCTTTCCCTTACTTCTAAACCTCTAAAAGTCTGAAAAGGTCAGAGATGAAACCATTTTGAATGTAGTATATGGTAGTTGCCACCTATTCTGGACATGCAAATATTAACAGTCCTTCAATGTTAATCCTTCAATTGCAACAGTCATTGTACATATCCTGCCTTGTGTATAAGTCAAATTGAGACCGGAAATATTCTAGAAGAACAATTCATGAAAAAGGTATTTTAGCGCCCTCACAGAACCAGTTCATATCCATACAATCTGTAGTCTTTGGATAGTACTACAAATTAAATTTCAACTTTTTTTCACGTTACTCGATGGTTGCATAGCAAGCTATTCATAAATTCAAACTTGCTGTGTCTGCTTTCTGTCAAAGAAACTTTTCTCTCTGTTTTTAAGGTGTATTATGTTATATAACATTAATCTGAAAAAGGTTTTCTCTTTCCTTTAACATCGTAAATTATAATATTGTGATAAGCAACCATACTTCTGCAGGTGTTTCATGCATGTATTTTGCCCCACTAACCGTTACATTTCATGTTTGACATATCATTGAAACATACCAGTTATTTTGTTCCATGCATCATTTTCAGAATAGTACGTTGCATAGAATCTTATTTACAAAATGGATTTTGCATAGCAACCAAACTATTTTATGTAATCAAAGTATGCATATGGAATAATCCGAACATCCTAAATAGATTTGTCGATGCATCATTAATACATTGATATTTTACATAAAAACTTATAAGGAGCATATATTTTCCATAGCAACCATGCTATTGCAGGCATTCAACACATGTTTTTGGACCAGTAACTATAACATTTGATGTCCAACAACATTTTACCTATACATACCAGCTATTTTGTTCTATGCATCATTTTCATAGTGGTGCTTTGCTTAGAAACTACCTAGTAACATTGATTTTGCATAGCAACCATACTTTTTGTATGTAATTGCACATACAACACATGACATAAAAAACTTATTTATATGTGCATGCTAGTTTTTAAGATGAATCAGTGTTTAATACAAACAAGCTGGTTTCTTCCATGCAGTAGTTTCAGACTGGTATTTTCCGTAGAAACTACTTAACAACGAGTGTTTTACATAGCAACCATACTATTTCAGGGAAATAAAGTATGCATTTGCATATACCATGTTCATAGTATATCAACCATAAATTATTACTACAAACAAGTTACTTTTGCCTGTTGATAATTTTTGATTGGCACTTTCATCTTAAACTTCCTAGCAAAGTTGATTTCGGATAGCAATTTATTTTTGTTATCTCTTTATGTGTGTAGAAATCATTTGATTGATTTCAACATATCCATGGTATCATTCAACTATATAAGCTGAAGTAACTTTCCTAATGAACCAGCATACCAATGTGTGTATCTCAGGATTTGGACAGCATAATAGTATGATAAGTGCATGTTTGTGAAAGAAGATGTATTGTATGCATGGTTTCAGCATTGCATTTCTTGGTATGTCTAGTTTTTTTACAGATGGGAAGAGTAATTGTGATTGTTTATTGTGCATTTATTACAGCAGTATTTTGGGAAAATTTGGTGTTCTGTTTCTAAAGTAAACTCACAACAAGAATGTGTCCAAATTAGACTGATGCCCAACTCGCACTATCCTTTTGCATGTTCCATGGTCAGTGAAATTGGATAATAATCTAATTTGGCATCAAAATTATGAAGATTATTCTATAGGGAACATATTTACTAAGTTTCAAGTTGATTAGACTTCAATTTTACAAAAACAACCTTGACCAAAAACTTTAACCTGAAACTTTCACTTTCATTTATATGTTCAGTGGACCGTGAAATTGAAGTCAAAAGTCGAATTTGGCTTTAAAATTAGAATGATCATATCATAAGCAACAAGTGTACTAAGTTTCAAGTTAATTGGACTTCAGCTTCATCAAAAACTACCTTGACCAAAAAATTTAACCTGAACGAACGGATGCACAGACAGAAGAACAGAACCACAGACGAAGGAACGGAGCCACAGACCAGAAAACATAATGCCCCTCTACTATTGTAGGTGGGGCATAAAAAGATATAAGTAATTGCAAACATTCAGTATCAACTTTTTCAGGGAAATATTTGTTCCAGTTAATTCTTCAAATAATCATTATATTTTACACAAATTCTTTATAATAAATAAGGTGTCACATTTTCTTGGTTTTCAGCTAACAGCACAGTTTTGATTTTAAAAAGGAAATATTTTATCTCTATTTCATTACATTCAGTACATGTTATAGTGTCATCCTATTCCTACCAGATTTCATTTGGTACTAAAGAGGAAAATAACAAAACTTAGAGAAAAAATATCACTTTTATTTCCAATATTTTCTTTGCATCCGCCATCATATTTAATATTATCATTATTATAAAATAAGTACATTATAAGTAATGGGATATGAACTTACACATGTAAAGGGACAGATAGTCACAGGACAAAAAGTCACAAGTAATCTGTTGACAATTGTTTGAATATGTAAGAGAAAGTCTTTTAATATATATCTTTTTTACATATATTCAAATTAAAGATAAGGAAATGTGTCATTATACTGGAAAAATAAAGATTTATTTAATTTTAATCATGCAGAAGAAAGATTTCTTGGCACCATGAAGTCATTTAAGACCCAAGCCACCTTGACATTTTCTTTTTCAACATTATATACAATAGTTCAAGAAAAATACAAAAATATTTTTGTATAAATAAGTGTGTTTTATTCAAAGAAAATAATCAGAAAAAAATAATTGTGACTTTTTGTCCTGTAACTTTCTGTCCTACATTCACCTACACAGACCCACCTTGCTTGCATCTCTCCCTCTCTCTTTCTTTCTCTCACACTCTCTCTTGTTCTAATTACTGAAGAAATATAGGCAAACATTTAAAAAAGAATACCATTTAAATTTCCAATTCCAATTGAAATACACTGCATTTAATGAAAGGAGACAACTCTCAATTAAAGACCAAATGTCTTAAAGGTGGCTCATATCCAAAAGCAAGCTTAAATAACAATAATCCCTATCCTAACAATAAAAATCAATCAAAAAGAGATCCACTCTGACATCAGATTTATGCAAAATAAACAGTTCACAAATATCATTTAACAAATAGACATCTATGTTAACACAATCAACACCCTTAAATGATGTACATGTACTCTACTACAAAATGTTCTTTTCATTTCTAGTGTAATATCTCTTTATAAAACTTGCTATAAACATTCTTTATATAATTTGCTTGTTTCATGCATCAGAAGAGAGAAAGTTGGCAAAACCACTTTAATGCCAGGGCAAATAATGGTTTAAGATTTATTGTCCTAGAATCTACCTAGTATATAAATAGATATAAATGTGTCATAGTATATTCAAAAGAACGCAAAAATGCTTCAATCAATGAAAAATATAATTGGAAATATCACATGTTAAAATTTCAAGGTAATGATTAAATACAAGTTTTGTTATAAAATATAATGTAATGCAATATTATACCTGACAATGTTATGTGAAGAAAAACTTTGATACAATTTCGAAACCTGGAAAGTGTTTAACATCAATGTTTTTTGTTTATGCTGTCAAATGCAGAAGAAAATATCAAACAGAAGTTCTGAAAAAATTTACCATGAATAAAGTCATATATAGATTACAGACTACAAAGTCTTATCTGATATCAAGATGTAAATTAGATAAGTTAATTATTTTGACACAAGATATCTTATAACTAACTTCATATTGTGTAATTCCTTACTTTTATAACATCATGAATGGATACTGTGACTACATCACTAGTACCAGACAGCTAAAACAATGAAGTGTAAGGCTTATCTAAGCCTATTAAGGCAATTTTTTTTCAGATTTTTAGGTTAACAATGCTTTTTAACTTTGTACTCGAGTTTAACAGAGACAGACATGTGAATTATGAATAATTTCTCTTCACTTCCATTCTTACAATATTGAATGTTCACCTCATGGATCTATTAAAAAAATAATTATACATTCATTTAAAGTAAAAGTCTTTGTAAGAATCAGTTAATTTAACAGAATTTTAAAACATGGTTGAAAAATACCCACAGGCCTAAACCAACATTTTTTAAGTTGTCCTCATCCTGAACTAATAAGTCGCACGTTTTTCTTCATGCCTGGTAAGTTCTTTTCAGTAAGCAAGTTTCTAGTGCATTTCAACAAAATTATATCTTGAAATAACAGATGAATAGGAAACAATGTTACTTGAGTGTGTAATCAAAAACCATATTTTGATAGCAGCCATATTAATTTATCTTTTTTAAGACAAACAAATATCTGATGTAAAATAAAACATTAGCCTAGTTACTTTGATGAATATGATCATACAATCTTATCTGAACAGAATGAGAATTCTGTTTTCATTAAGTTAATTGAACTGATTCATTTACATGTAGTATACACTTTACTCAGATGGCAAAAAAGCTTGAAATCAGTGTTTACAAATAGATCATTGTCCATACGAGCTAGGGTTAACATGTTACGAAACCATAAAAAAAAATTACAATGAGTTGTAAAATTTTTTAAATTCATATAAGAGAGCATACTCTTCAGTTTTTTCAATGTGCTATTTCTTTGTTCTGCAACCTGTGAGTTGATCCATTTATATTGTAGGTAGTTATCTAGATTATATCCTATATGACAACCTGAAAAAAAGATGGCATTATATGTTATTTGCATGAGCATTTAATTCATTTTAAATGTAAATAAGACAAAAATTTGAATGGGTTCCATTTGAAATATATGTGCTTAGAATTATATTATAGGGTTATTGCATGAATATTGAGGAATATTGTTCCAAATAGAATTTTATATTGCACGAGCTTGCAAGTGCAATATATGTTCTACAAGGGACAGCTAACTGTGTAACCCTCTTTAAATAAAGAATTATTATTATAATTATTATTATTAAATAATATACTATATCAACTTATTACCTTCCCGTCAAAGGCTTTTGAATGTATATTCCATTCTGTTTTAATTTTGTAAATTGGTTTTGCTCTGTTTATTGTTATATTTTTCCTTGCATGTTTCACCCCTTTTGCATAATGTGTCATCTCTAATAAGATAAAGTAGAATTTTCCACTACTTGAAATGGAGACAATATTTTATATCTGTATGTCTTTTATTTTATTTAAATATATATCTTCTTTCCAAAACAACATTTTGCACTTAAACTATTTTATTTTTTCAGACTTTGACTAATATCTTGTATGAAAGTATATCAACATACTATAAAGTATTGAATAAAAAAAGTGATAATAGATAAATTTGACCAAATATTACAGCTCTTTTATAAATGCATGCAAAGCAAACCTTTGATCAACTTAATTACCGGCTTTTTTTGTTTGGATGTTGAAAGAAAATTTGTTAAGTATTTACTTATTTCCTACAATAATCTACTATTAAGTCTTTCTATCTTCTATCTATGCTGACATTCTGATAAACACTTTTAGTGTTGAACATTAAATATATACATTTTCCCTTATTGCTTTTATAAATGACAGCTTTTACAATATTTTTATGTATTGAAACATACTTACCAACATGATTGCACCAATGAAAACGATCAACCAAAAACCAAGAATGTTGGAAAAACACAGGGTCTCTGTTTAGACAGTACTGATGCAGGTTGCATGCATTATCATAGATAATAAGCTTAGGAGCTGCAAATTAACCAAATAATGAAATCAACACCAACATTATTGATATTATGTCCAGTTAATCCCTTATATAAAATTAAATATTTAAAAATGACATGTCAATCACTACTAATCAAATTCAAATGAAGTTAAATAAACCTTCTGTATCTATAATGATAGTCATATTACAAATTGAACACTTTGAGGTGGCTCAATATTGATAGATCTCTCCATTCTTGTTTGGGATTACTGTGAATTTTGTTTCTTGTATTTTATAGATATAGAAGATGTGGTGTGAGTGCCAATGAGACAACTCTCCATCCAAATAACAGTTTTACTAGTTTTACTATTACTTTTACTTTGGTACATTATTTGGAGATTGAGTGCGCATATGTCATTATATGTTATATGGTTAGAAAGTAATGTTTTCAAGGGAAGGTTTTTGTATATACCTTTAAACAAAGCTCTTAATTGTAGCTGTTAAACATACTGATATATGATATCACAAAACGACCAATCTTTAGATGTCAACATATTCATATACAGCACAATTTATAACAGTACAAAAAATTATAAAGTTATGTAATGTTAGCCAATTATGAAAGGACAAGTTCATTAATAAATTATTAAATGAATAATGCCATCTGAAAAGTCTCAGTTGAAAAGAAATTGTCCCCTTTCACATGTATTGCGGCCCTCATATTATTTATCTGTAACTATAGTTTGCTAGCTATTTTTAGTCTCTTTCTTTTACTTATTTTAATTCATTTCTACAATTTGTCAGGTCAATGATATTGATGAAAATGGTAGCAAAAATGATTAAAGACAGAGCAACATATATACTTAAACAAAATAAATATATAAATCACACACAGACGAAACACATGCTATGTAAAAAGTATGTGCACATGCAATAAAAATAATAATGATTATAGTTATAGCTGAAGACAGCAAAATATTAAAGTTAAATCAAGTTTAAAAATAAAAAATAGTTAAATAAAGTTCAAGTATGCTTGAATGATTAGTTCTTGAAGTTATGATTATTTATTCAATAATTTATGACAGAAGCTAAAGCAAATTATAAGTTGTTTATTGTGTTTATATCTTGCAGATACAGTATGACATTGCATTACAACTGGAAAGATATTTTTTCTATAATATTTGAATTAGGATCAGAATAAAAGAAATCTATTAAGTATCATTAAACAGAGGAAGAACATAATTACCAGTATGAAATCTGGTACGGAGAACAGTAAAAGGAATGTTGGGACTCTCTGCATCTTCCATAATCTCATAGCCATAGCAAATGCCTATATAATGTAAATGTGTAAAACTGGTATATGATAATGTAATAAAAGTATAAAAATTACCATGTGATTAAATATCAGCAAGTTAAGGTTAATGAGTTGTCTCCCATGAACCTGTTAGTAAAAATAATAATTCCATCACCATAGCATTAAACAAGATAAAGGAAAATGTTAATAAGTAAAATAGTACAAGAGTTGTCTTCCATGGGAATTAAACCAACCTACAATAAATGTATTCTCCTTCAGATGAAGACTGTTTATGTACCTGTTAGTGGTTAGTAAATTTCCATCACCAAAGGATTAAATAAGATAAAGGAAAATGTTAATAAGTAAAATAGTACAAGAGTTGTCTCCCATTGGAATTGAACCAACCTACAATAAATGTATTCTCCTTCAGATGAAGACTTTTTATATACCTGTTAGTGGTTAATTTAAAGTCATATTTCCATCACCAAAGGATTAAATAAGATAAAGGAAAATGTTAATAAGTAAAATAGACAGTACAAGAGTTGTCTCCCCTGTACCTGTTTACTAAAATAATGTTCCAATCACCCATGGATTAAATAACAGATGAATGTTAAAAAAGAAAATAGTTGATAAGTTGTCTTTAATGGACCTATTAAATAACAGATATAATTACATCACTAGTGCATTAATTAGGTAGTTAATCAATTGGTTAATAGTGCATGATTTATCTCCCATTGGAATTAAACAAACATACAATCATGATTTTTCTGATGCAGTTAACTTTATCTTATGAGGTTTAATAACCTGTAACATGTATGCAAAATATATTTACCATGGATACACGAGACTGTAAATAATCCAGGTGTTAATGTTGGATGTGTTGATCTTTTTTTTGTGCATTTTGTTTCCATCCTAGGTTTTTTTTTATCAATTCTGTAGTTTCCTCTGTGGCAAAGAGTTGGCATTGTCGGAAAAAAACCAATCCCTCCACATGCACAGCCTGATTCACACTCTGAGATGTTGTGTATTTTGCCAATGAATGGTGACTGTGCCCTTACAACTAACTCCTTCATGATAGGATGCATAAATTCAGGAATTTTCCATTCCAGGTTTTTTAAAAGTTTAAAAAATAAAGGAACTTCTTGCTCCAAAAGCACACTGTCATCATTTTGAAAAAAAAATCCCCAATCAGAAAATATTTGAAAGATTCTATTGTTATCATGCAGAAAACCACAAACTGGATAATTGCTTGATAATACTGATAACAAATCACAATAAATCCCAGGACATTTGGCAAAACCAGATTCCCAAAAGTCATTCAAAATATCTGTCATTGCAGGTTGATAAGTTGTAATTAGTTTTTGTAATTGGCAGTACTCTTTTTCATCTAACCCCTCCTTCACAAACTTCAACAGTAGCTTTCTCGTTTCAGCATTGTTGATAAATACTCGTGTATTGTGAGAACTGAAATAATACAATATATGTGTCACAGAAAAACCCTGGTCAGTTATAACTTCAAAATCTTTCTTCCAATACACTTTACAGCAAAACGCCTTGAGTGTGCCATAAAGGAATTGTATTTGTTAGCTTGCTAACTGACCAGTATGCAAAGGAGGGCAGTATACCTAATATAATAACTAAGTATAGCTTTCTTTTAAAATATGAACACTTATCTGAAAAATATTCAAAAATTAATAACTGTAAATATAAATATAACCATGATGATGGCCATTTAAGAAAGAGCTCTTCTATACTTGCAGACAATTTCAACACTGATTATTCAAGTTCTTTTCATGATGATTGTTTTTTTGATATGCACACAATTTGGTGTAAAACCTGACTTTATTCTTTACATATGGATTTTTGTTTGACTGCTATCTGTCTCATTCATTTGGATTTTATTTTTTATCTGTCAGATAGAAATTGCATTATTCAAATTAATGTCAATGCATCTGTTAACCTATTTTTCTATCTGAAATCAAGATGCTTGACTTATTTTTTTCACATACTAAGGCAGATAAGTTTGAAGACTTTCTTATAGTATTTTTTTTTATTATAATTGTTGAAAGTATGTTGAACAACAATTTTTGACATATTTGCTATTTGACCTTTTTGTATATTTGTACATCTCATTGTCTTTCGAAAAAAACTGACATGTATTTATTGAGCTTCAAGTAAAATTAAGTCTCTAAAAGAGAATACTAATATACCTTCCATCAAATGTAGCATTATCTGTTGTCTCCTTTAAATATTGTTTCCAAGGCATGAAGGTCTTTCTAAGTCCCAAAGAAACTCCATCCATAACCACAGTGTGTGGACAGTCTCCACACTCAGGACAGGAAAACCCATTGTTATAATTCAAATCCAATAACTCCAGGAAACTGTACCATGCATATCTTAACCTATTTAATTTTTTTTTTTAGCATATTTATATATTTTAAGCCAAGAGGTATCCATGAAATAATGCAACAAGAATGCTCATGCTGAAATGCCTCCATATGAATACAAACTTTATCAAATTCAATTAAATAGCCTGCTTCCTAGCATTACTCAAACACATGTATATCTATAAAACGTTGGGGAAACAAATGAAGTCTGACTTGTAAAGAAATACTGGATACCCAGACTTTTAACAGTCACTCCCCTGATACTGAATACACAATATTAAACAAATAGTACCATATATAATCTACTTTGATCAGTTGTGACTGTAGTTTCCAGTTTTCATTTAACAAACAACAAAGTTTTAATACCAAAGTTCTTGAACATGTTTGAATAAGTGATAAACATTTTGACATATTCCGGCAAGAACAGTAATATTTAGGCAAAAATCTCAAAGGCAGATGCCTGCAGGCTGGACAAATCATTACAAAATGATATTCATTTTCAAAAGCTTTCATATTGCAACATTGACATAGCCTTTCATTTGAATAAAAATATATCTTTTAATATGATAAAGCATCACAAACGTTGCATATACGAATGATATCTTTTTTTCTTCTCTTGAAACCAGATTTACTTATTGTAACTTACCTGTTATACTGGAACTCCTCTGAAAAGTTCAAATTCCCACTTTCAAGTTGCTCCCAAGTCCATTGTTTGTAAAATGATGATAGTGTGCACCTTTGTAGAAATTTAATAGACAATATAAGGTCAATGTCAGAAAAAAATACCTTTTTTCCATGAGACGTTAGAAACTTAGAAAGGCCAATTTTAATGAGCTCTTCCACAGTTTTGTGCCAAATACCAAAAAACTATTTTGACAATTACCAGATATTGATTTTAAATGCCACTAAAAAAATATGTTTCTGAAAACTATAATACCAAAAACAAAATATTTTCCATCCCTACAGCAACATAATATGAATTCTGTATGGCAGGCAATGTCCCATTGTTACTATATTTGGTAGATGAAGACATAACCAATTGTCCTTAGTCAGGAGTCTGATGTTCAGTGGTTGTCTTCTGTTTAAGTGATAGTGTTTCTAGTTTTTTATATAGATTATACTGTTTGTTTCCCTGTTTAAAGGTTTAACACCAGTATTTTTGGTGGCTCTGTACAGCTTGCTGTTTGGTGTGAGCAGAAGTTGAGTATTGAAGGACATAGGGAGAGCCAAAAATTGAGTTCCTGAAATTTTTATCCCCAACGGGAATTGAACCCGGAACCTTTGTGTTAGCATTCTGATGCACTAACCACTACACCACGGCTCTCACATACCTTGACTTATAATAATTTACTTTTATAAGTTGTCTCATTGCCACTCAAACCACATCTTCCTTTATCTATTCTAAAGTGTTACAGCTGTAGTAAAAAAACAAGAGAAGTTGTACAAACATAACAGCAAAACCAAAACAAGGTGTTCAACACCTCAATACAAATGTTAATAGTGTCACTAGAATGGAGAAGTTTTTGCATAACATTAATTGAATATACATGTAGATAAAATTGGCAATAAGTATGTGCCTTTGAAATATCAGTAATCTGCAATTAAATTGTTGTCATTTGATGATGTTCTTCATAATAAAAGATGACGACATTGAGGATCCCCTTATGAAATATGTAATAGGTTTAGGTCTTTCTTAATGGACTATACTGTTGTCATAATATGTATGCTAACTATAGCTGCATACATCCATACCATTTCATCTCAGTGACAATTATACTAACTATGTGTATAAATTATATGATTTCTTTTAATAAATTATAAACACCCAAGGATCTTGATTGTAATGTTATTGAATATTGAAAAAAATGTGTTGAAAATATATCCACTTCCTGTATGATTTTTATCTAATTTATACATTTGTGTGCATTATAAGCACTTATGGTTGAAATTTCTTACCCTTGAGTTACATACTGTTTAAGATAATTTCTTAAAACCTTATGCGACACTAAATATGTGCCCATATTTAGAAGTTGGTCTTCACAGCCATCGTATTCCTTAACATTTTGGCATTCTCCAGTATTCAGGCATTTTCGGTAATAAGCTGTTGAAAAAGGTATCAAATTATATTGATGAAATTTGATGGCCTGGGGGAACTAGCTGTCAAAATAATCTTCACCAAATTAATTCAAAATTCTCATATTTTATTTATTACAATGTAAAACATTTAACCCAACTATTAAAAGTATGAAATAAATAATAAACAGAGCACAAGCATGAAAAAAACGTAGCTTGCAAGAGTAAACTATTTCCCTATTTGCATTTCATTATTGAAAATTATTTATTGTGGTTATATTTCAGAGCAATCAAAATACTTTTAGACTCTACACAAGTTATAACCTTGAACCTAGAAAAATGCTTGTTTTTGGCCTCTTTTTGATCCCTTATTCCTTAACGATTTGGATAATCATCCAATAATCAATACCAACCTTCCTTTTGTGGTTTAAACCTTCTCTAAGGTCAATCTATCTACATTTCTAAATCTCAAATCTACATTTTAAATTAGTATTGAAATGTCTCATTTCATCTCCAAGAAACCCTTTTTATCTGTAATATTTTCAAAAACCAGGGTTCCTGTGAAAAATGCCACAACAGTTCCTTCATTGATAATATATCTAAGATTAAACTGATAGTGAAGAATATGTGTAAAGAGGAAGCATGAAGTTATTGATTGATAAATCTGAAAACAGTTGATGATAAAAATTACTACAAATATTTCCTCAATAGCCATTTTGTGTAAAAAAAATCGACATATCCAGTAAACCCTGAGCTTAAAACATTCCATTTTTGCAAATACAGGAAATATGTTATAAAAAATAGCTTCTGAATGAAATTGAATAAAATTATGATGTCGGCTGTTATTGGTTTTTCATTTTATGCAACTGTAATGAGCAAACTGGATTCCTCTTTATAAGATTTCAGTTAAACAGAACTTTTTATTGTTTTTTTGGTATTATTACTGTGACTTTAAGGTTGACATTATGAGAAATATTATTATCCATCAGATAATTTTTTTTAGCAACTCACTCTTTACTTGTATTACATCATTTGTTGTATACAGTTTCATGTCTGCTTCTTCAGAGGCAATACCCCAACCTGATCCACAGTCACATGAGCCGTCAATTGGTGGAACCAGTTTCAGTATGAAATCTTCAATCGTATTAGGCACCTGTGTGTGGCGATTCCTTTTCTGCTCCTCAGATGGACAATCAAATGGTATTTTAAGTTGGGAGATGCTTTGTGGCACATATCTTGATCTCCATTTCATTTCCTGGTTCAAGGCTTCTTTAACATTGACTGGAATGTCAGAGGTTTCTTCTGTATTTAGTATTCCTTTTATATGTTTACAGGTTTCAGATGAATGCGGGCAGGATTGACATGCCAATTGTGGTGTAAGCCCACTGTATTCTACTCTCACAATGTTGTAGGTGGTATCATTTGCATCCTGCCATCTTACACATAGGATACTGGAGTTATTTTCCAGACCAAAGACCTCAATCTTAATAAATAAATAAATGAATATATTTATAATTATGTGTACGATACAAATTTAATACAAGCAGAAACTAACCATTACATTTTTAAAAGGCTGGAACAAAATGAATAAATATCAGTGAAAAAACATAATATAAAGAAATAAATGAATTCACAGTATTCTCAGTCAAATAAAGACTTCATATAGATCTATTTATAAAGAAAAGATGATACTCCAATCACCAGGTGATTAAATAACAACAGGTCAATGTAATGTGAATAATTGTGCAAGAGATGTGTCCCATTGGAATTGAACCAACCTACAATAGATGTATTCTCCTTCAGATGAAGACTTTTTATGTACCTGTAAGTGGTTAGTTAAAAGTCATATTTCCATCACCAAAGGATTAAATAAGATAAAGGAATATGTTAATAAGTAAAATAGTACAAGAGTTGTCTCCCATTGTAATTAAACCAACCTACAATAAATGTATTCTCCTTCAGATGAAGACTTTAAATGTACCTGTTAGTGGTTAGTTAAAAGTCATATTTCCATCACCAAAGGATTAAATAAGATAAAGGAAAATGTTAATAAGTAAAATAGTACAAGAGTTGTCTCCCATTGGAATTGAACCAACCTACAATAAATGTATTCTCCTTCAGATGAAGACTTTTTATGTACCTGTTAGTGGTTAGTTAAAAGTCATATTTCCATCACCAAAGGATTAAATAAGATAAAGGAAAATGTTAATAAGTGAAATAGTACAAGAGATGTCTCCCATTGTAATTAAACCAACCTACAATAAATGTATTCTCCTTCAGATGAAGACTTTTTATGTTCCTGTTAGTGGTTAGTAAATTTCCATCACCAAAGGATTAAATAAGATAAAGGAAAATGTTAATCAGTAAAATAGTACAAGAGTTGTCTCCCATTGGAATTAAACTAACCTACAATAAATGTATTCTCCTTCAGATGAAGACTGTTTATGTACCTGTTAGTGGTAAGTAAATTTCCATCACCAAAGGATTAAATAAGATAAAGGAAAATGTTAATCAGTAAAATAGTACAAGAGTTGTCTCCCATTGGAATTGAACCAACCTACAATAAATGTATTCTCCTTCAGATGAAGACTTTTTATATACCTATTAGTGGTTAGTTAAAAGTCATATTTCCATCACCAAAGGATTAAATAAGATAAAGGAAAATGTTAATCAGTAAAATAGTACAAGAGTTGTCTCCCATTGGAATTAAACTAACCTACAATAAATGTATTCTCCTTCAGATGAAGACTGTTTATGTACCTGTTAGTGGTTAGTAAATTTCCATCACCAAAGTATTTAAATAAGATAAAGGAAAATGTTAATAAGTAAAATAGTACAAGAGTTGTCTCCCATTGGAATTGAACCAACCTACAATAAATGTATTCTCCTTCAGATGAAGACTTTTTATGTACCTGTTAGTGGTTAGTAAATTTCCATCACCAAAGGATTAAATAAGATAAAGGAAAATGTTAATCAGTAAAATAGTACACGAGTTGTCTCCCATTGTAATTAAACCAACCTACAATAAATGTATTCTCCTTCAGATGAAGACTTTAAATGTACATGTTAGTGGTTAGTTATGAGTTCATATTTCCATCACCAAAGGATTAAATAAGATAAGAAAAATTTTAACAAGTAAAATAGTACAAGAATTGTCTCCCATGTACTTGTTATTAAAAAATAATAGTTCCATCTGAAACCAAAAATGATTTCAACAAAAAACTAGTAATTGTAATTCAGATTTAAAATCTAGTTACACTCTATTTGCTGATCATTATATGCTTACACTTACCTGAATTTTAAATTGTGAACACTCCTCTTTTTAAAGTAAATTGTGTTTTTTTCCGTTTTTTAAGTTATTATAACCAACCTTATTTTTCTAAGTAAAAGCTAAGTTTTAAAATAAATGTCTCGGATTCCTCTGTCTACTTTGGATATATCTTTTTCCATCTATTTCAAAATCAGTTAAAAAAAACCATTCAGATGAGAACATAAGGAGCATTTTGTTACACATATATACTTATTAATCTGCACATTTACTGAAATGACATAGACATCATATGTTCTTGAAATCAGTCATAACTAAGTTCTCCTTTCTATCTTTATCAACAACTGACTGTTCTGTAATAAAGAGAGAATTTCATAATGATATTTTTTTCTTAAATGACACAATTTCTCATGAACTGAATCTTCAAAACACTTATTGTCAACAAAAAAATACTTACATTTGCCCTTTGCTTGTCATATGTGTGATCTGTTTCATTTTCAGTTTGCTTGCCTACAAAACAAATATCAGGTTACTTTCTATGTACTTACTCAATGTGTCTTACCAAATGGAGGACATCAGCGTTAATAATTCTGATAACCAATAGTTTTTACACTAATTGATTTTAAAAATGTCTACATAGTTTATTTCTGTAAAGCGTGTTACACACACTTATTCTTTTTAATAAACAATAGTTAAACATGTATGATTAATAAGTTTTGATCAGTCATATAAATATAAATTTTTTGAGATTGAAAGCAAAAATGCATAATTTTGAACTCATAATTTAATATATGTGGAGTACTAACTTTTAATAGAAATAATATTCTTGCAGTGCATACAAATTTATTCAGAAATGGAAACATGTAAAAGAATGGATATAAAAGGTAGCATTTTACATCATTAATCCAATCATTCAGTTTAATTGAACTCTGGAGCTGGCATGTCAGTTAACTGCTAGTAGTCTGTTGTTATTTATGTATTATTGTCATTTTGATTATTTTCTTTGGTTACATCTTCTGACATCAGACTCAGACTTCTCTTGAACTGAATTTAACGTGCGTACTATTATGCGTTTACTTTTCTACATTGGCTGGAGGTATAGGGGGAGGGTTGAGATCTCACAAACATGTTTAACCCCGCCACATTTTTGCGCCTGTCCCAAGTCAGGAGCCTCTGGCCTTTGTTAGTCTTGTATTATTTTAATTTTACTTTCTTGTGTACAATTTGGAAATAAGTATGGCATTCATTATCACTAGACTAGTATATATTTGTTTTGGGGTCAGCTGAAGGACAACTCCAGGTGTGGGAATTTCTCGCTACATTGAAGACCTGTGACCTTTTGCTGTTGTTTTCTTATTTGGTCGGGTTGTTGTCTCTTTGACAAATTCCCCATTTCCATTGTCAATTTTATATAAGTTATTTAATGTTTTTAACTGCACATATGGTAATTTTCCAGTATAAATATGCAAATTGTTGGAAAAATTATCAATTCTTAAAATGTAAAACTTATAATGTAAGTTGGTACAATGAAAGTTAAGCAATCACAAAATCTTATCAACATCAAATAGAATTAATTCTTGTGTGTTTCTTGTTTGTTTAAATCAGCCAAATTTTGCTCCCATCAATTTCATGTGTATCTGACCTGAACTTCTATTCAACGGAAATTTTTCACGTGAATAAATCCACAGGAAATAAATTTAATAACTTTTGGTTGATGCAAACTCAAGTTACAGAAACAAAACCAAATTGGGAAAGAAAGTACAGATATACTTACGGCAAGGGTAAAACTTAATGCACCCTCCACTACAGAGGGGGCATACACAATTATTAATGGTGTCAAGTTAAAAAAAAAAAAAATCCAATACTTAAACTTATGTTTAAAACTAATACCTGTAATTTTTTGTTTTATATTTTTGTTTGATAATTTTAAACTGACTTGAAATTTATTGATTTTGACATGAAATTAACATACAAATTTTCACCTTAAACCAAGTGAAAAATTCAAGATGAATTTCTTATGGTTGAGTTTAATTTTTGTACCATATAATACAAATTCAATAGAATTTTCACATACATTTTGTATCATTTCAGAAATTTCATGGGACAGATCATAACATAATTATTTTAGTTAATCTTTTTGTTATAATATGAATAACCTCCCTTCAAGGATTAAATGCAACTACACAAAATTATTGTTTTTGAAATATAATTCTATAGTATATTCATCTGTAGTAGAGTTAAGGTAGGATTTGTATATATTATTTCAAGTACTATACCTAGTATGTTGGATTTGGCAATTAGTGCTTATTGATAAATTAATAATATTTCTATAGTGTCAGTAAATTGAACTACTTTCACACCTTTTGTGTCATCTTTAACTTTTGAAATCATATACTGTTGGAAATAACTCAATCTCAAGAAAATAAGAACTATTTACTCTAACTGAAAGGAAAAATGTATACTTGATATCTTAAAATTCTGAGTTATCTCCCTTCAATGCTGTGCATGACACTTTTTCTTAAAGTAAAAGTATTATTAGAGAAAGAACTTATTAAAAAAAGTCCTTATGATGAAATACCATGCTTTGTATCAACTATCACATCAGTATCACATTCATATTCTCATTTTTAAGTAAGAATTTTTCTATATTTTAGTTTAACCTTTAACATAGGCTGCCTCTGGAGAAATTTCCATTTGAAAACCCTCTATTATTCCCTTTGCAGGTGCAACATGTATGCATTTTTCTTCCAAATCTAAAATAAAAATATTATTTGATATTTCACATTGACAGTTATAAATGGTTTCAAATTTGAAAATAACCTTGAAAATATTCAGAACAAGAACAAGAAAAATAAGACAACTTGTGACCGAACGCCGCTATGGATTAAACTCGTGCTGCGCACTCGTTTAATCCAGGCGTCGTCCGGTCACGTGTTGTCTTATTTTTTATATTCAAATACGGCGATTAGTTATACTATAATTAATTTTATTTTGCACCAGAAATTAAGATGACATCAACTTTGATACATAATGCAAAATTAAATGGCAGAGACTGCATGATCTTTTTAACCCAGTATTTTGTTTTGATATGTGTTTACATTATCTTATATTCATGTTTATTTATTAGAAAAATCATAAAATTCCTCATTTTTGGTAATATCTGCAAACTATACACATATATGTCTCACCTGTAGGCATAATATTTAGACTGTTCAACATTGCCAGACCATGAACTAGTGATCTGGTCCTCAAAATAGTTGTCAACTGATAAATACTGATAGTAATACAACTTTAAAGTATATATCACAAGTACTTCATACAAAAAAAAAGTTTAAGACAAACTTAGCCTTCTAAATTGTTAACAAATTGAAAGGCATTGGACAAAACCTTAAAATACTTTTCAAAATAATATGTACTGATAGTAATACATCATCATACAAAATATATTTGAGGTATCACAAGCAGTTTTTATCAAACTTACGTAAGCAGAAAAGGTAACAATTGCAAAAACACTACCGCCAAAAAGCAATAACTATGTCTCACTTTTTGTGACAAAGGGGACAAAAAATTATCACAATAGTATAATCTGAAAAATGTTTTACTATGATTATTTGGAAGCAGGGAATGCCATTCAACTTATTGTCAACCAAGAATTTGACGATAGACTTATCCCAAAAAATACATGTCAGTTTGACTTTCATACTATATTCTTAATTGTCTGTGCACTGCATAATGTTGAATAAACCGAAGAAATGAGAGGTTCGTGTAGAATTTATGTTAATGTATCTTTTTTTCAATTTTATAATTGTACCCTTTTCAATGTTTCCTGTAAGATTGTCAGGTATGCTTAGCAGGAGTCTTTCTTGGGCAACATTACAGGAACAACAATACATCCATCTGTGTATTCCTTCAATAATAAGAACTCTCCTCTGTATAACAACATACTGATCCTGAAATATAGAAGATAAAAATGTAATAGCAAATGTGGTTTTTTTTTAGGGGAGATATCATCAGTATACAGTAGGTTACCAAAAAAAAACAAAAAATCAATTGTTTTTTTATATATTGTCTTGCTGATAAATGTTGCTTTTTGAATTGCAATTAATCTTCAAAATTTTCAGGAAAATAGATCAAACCAACAAAATTTGTATACAATCATGACAATTGTACTAAAAGGTAATACTGTGGATTCATTATTATTCATAGGATTCCAATTTTTGTTTTTGTTTCATGTGAACAGGTGAACCAAGAATTTAAATATTAAAGGAAATAGCAATTTCCTAACAGGTTGTATGCAGACTTAGTCAATACCATAAATTGAAATTGTTGTAGTGGTTAGTTAAAAGTCATATTTCCATCACCAGAGGATTTATTAACAGCAGGTAAATGTTAACAAAGAAAGTAGTTGAAGAGTTGTCACTACTTTAATTCTGAAACTGAAAACTATACCAGTAATGTTAGTAATATTTAATGATAAGCTACAATTTTCTTTACCTTTAACATCTTCTTACACATGTTGTAGTCTTGCATTAAAAATGCTTTATACTGGTTGTCAACAGGAACAATAGCATGCATTGACTTTAACAGACTGGTATAAATTTCTTCACCATCAAAGGGTAGATTTTCCTGAAAAAAAAGAAAAAAATATAAATACTATTCTTTCAATGCTATTATTCATTTTACAATGATATATAAAGAAAACTTAAAATGCAGCTTGAAAATAAAAATCAGTCAATTGTGTTGTATATTTGGGATGTAGGTTACCACAGTTTTTACTATAAATAACTATCATATAAGGGAGAGGTTGAGTTAGCATGAAACCATTTACTAAGTAAGAAATATGATAAATTGTTTGTTGTATCTATGGTGTAACATTTAATTTGGCATATTTTAAAGGATTTTCCCTATCATAGAATTGACATTAGAATTAGGAGTTTTTAGTAATCACTTTTTTATAAAGGAAGTAACACTGTTATTTTCAGTCAACTAAGATTATTTGAAAATCCAACAAATATTTTTACTACTTTAAGTGTCACAGTAGTAATGCAGATTTTAATAATACATCTTGGGATTCTATGACAACAATCTAACTGCGCAATTTAGAACCAATTTGTCTGTTTGTTGTAGTTCATCCTTTAAAGGTTCTGATCCAGTAAAGGCTGATTTTAGCCTACAAAGTTCATCTGATGAAAATATTGGACACTTTCAGTAGATGCAATTACTTTACTGTGGATTCATTTATTTTTTTGTGGGCACCAGTTGTTGTTTTGCATGTGTTCAGGGACCTCAATTTACTGGTTTTGCTTAAGCATTAATACAAGCCTTAGAAAATTTATCAATTGTTAAACACTTAATTTCATAGTTCAACTATAACCATGAAATCTAAGAAAAATTGGTGTCCAATGAATAATAATGAATCCATAGTATGTGAAAGATTTGAAATTATTTATTCATTTGAAAGCGCTCAATTTCAATCTTATAGATGAAAAATCTATCAAATATGCCATAATATGTAACTTTTCTTTTTTTTACAAAAATAAAAGTAGAAGCATTGGTGTTCATTATCAACCTTTTATACATTATGTGTCATCATCAATTACAAATAGGACTTTCAATTAAATCTAATGAATGAACACAAATTAACCAAAATGCAAACATTTTGAAGATTTCATTAATTTAGCATGACTTAAAAGCTTAAAGTTTACATTTGAACAATTTTGAAAAACTGTTATATTTTGGGCCTAAATAGCTTATTAATGCACCAACTCCTTAAAAATATAATTTTGGTCATATTATGGCCTTTCTCTTCAAGGATTTCAATGCTGACATATAATTTTACTGAGGGAATAACATTTTTTATCCAAACAAATTTTTATGGGTTATACAATTAATAAACATACAGTTTTCTCATAAATTTCTGAAGTACATTCTTCCGGTATAACATGCTGAGAGTCTTTTGGCTGCTTATAACTACACGAACTTGCTTGCTCTGATTTTCTGGATGAAATTGAAAGTAAAGCATGGATTTAAAAGGAATGATAAGGTCAGACTTCTGTTGTGTAAAATAGCAACTGTAAATAAATATTAATAAGACAAAAGTTCTTAAAGTCTCTAAAGGAAAACAATCCAAAAAATATTTTTTTTTTTATACAGAATACAGAATTAGAACTTGCAACTGAGTAAAAATACCTTGGTATATTTTTTGCTAGAAAGGGTTTATTTCTTAAGCCATAAAAATACATCTGTGAAGAAGATACAAAAGCAATACATGGTATATTTCAAAATTGTTTTTCATACCTGTGAAATGCCAAACATCTGGTTAAATGGGTAATTTTAAATATTGTGTTGAAACTGACAGACACGTTTTTGCAGAGTTGCCTAAATGAAATTAATACTACTCCATAGTGCTTATGTTTAAAACCATCAATATTAAATTGGAAAGCTCTTATATGATTTTTATAATATATCAGTAATCAATTTTATTATGTAAATCTAGATGTTGAAGTTTGCAATTGCCTATCCAAACAGGAAGATGGAATAAACTATAGAAAAAATGCTTCAATGAGTACAGCCTGATACAACCACACAGGTTAGAACCTGAACAGTTGGGACAAATTTGAACACAATATTTAAGCTTGATACTGTCTGAATTTTGATTGTTATCAAATTTTTGGCATAGTATAGGTTTCTGAAACAAAATAAAAAATGTCAAGATCTTACAAACCTATTGTGCAATACTTTTCTTCTTGAACACCCTTAAAAATAGAAGTACCCTACACTTTTTGAATCCCCCCTAGGAGCAATAACCACCACACTCGATCCATGTCTTTCCTTTGTCGTATTGAAACTTGTAGAAATATTTCAGAGAGATCAAAACACTTAAACACAAGTCATTATCTGGAAACTACTGGTAGATATATGCTTGATTTGGCCCTTTATTGGCCTTCATACAACAAACAAAAATAATGAGGTTGATAAGGAATAATTTCAAACCAAAACAGCCTTAATAGAACAACAATAGTAGGGGGGGTGTTGATAATGGATCTGACATTTCCAACCATAACAGCCTTAGTAGAACAAACAACAATAGTAAGGCTGATAATGGATAATTTCAAACCATAACAGTCTTGATAGAACAAACAACAGTAGCAATGGTGATAATGGATCATTTCAAACCATAATAGCCTTGATAGAACAAACAACTATAGTAAGGCTGATAATGGATAAATTCAAACCATATCAGCCTTAATAGAACAAACAACAATATTGAGGCTGATAATGGATAAATTCAAACAATAACAGCCTTGATAGAACAAACAACTATAGTAAGGCTGATAATGGATCATTTCAAACCATAACAGTCTTGATAGAACAAACAACAGTAGCAATGGTGATAATGGATCATTTCAAACCATAACAGCCTTGATAGAACAAACAACTTTAGTAAGGCTGATAATGGATAAATTCAAACCATATCAGCCTTAATAGAACAAACAACAATATTGAGGCTGATAATGGATAAATTGAAACCATAACAGCCTTGATAGAACAAACAACAGTAGTAAGGCTGATAATGGATAAATTGAAACCATAACAGCCTTGATAGAACAAACAACTATAGTAAGGCTGATAATGGATAATTTCAATCCATTAGAGCCTTGATAGAACAAACAACAGTAGCAATGGTGATAATGGATCATTTCAAACCATAACAGCCTTGATAGAACAAACAACTTTAGTAAGGCTGATAATGGATAAATTCAAACCATATCAGCCTTAATAGAACAAACAACAATATTGAGGCTGATAATGGATAAATTGAAACCATAACAGCCTTGATAGAACAAACAACAGTAGTAAGGCTGATAATGGATAAATTGAAACCATAACAGCCTTGATAGAACAAACAACTATAGTAAGGCTGATAATGGATAATTTCAATCCATTAGAGCCTTGATAGAACAAACAACAGTAGCAATGGTGATAATGGATCATTTCAAACCATAACAGCCTTGATAGAACAAACAACTTTAGTAAGGCTGATAATGGATAAATTCAAACCATATCAGCCTTAATAGAACAAACAACAATATTGAGGCTGATAATGGATAAATTGAAACCATAACAGCCTTGATAGAACAAACAACAGTAGTAAGGCTGATAATGGATAAATTGAAACCATAACAGCCTTGATAGAACAAACAACTATAGTAAGGCTGATAATGGATAATTTCAATCCATTAGAGCCTTGATAGAACAAACAACAGTAGCAATGGTGATAATGGATCATTTCAAACCATAATAGCCTTGATAGAACAAACAACTTTAGTAAGGCTGATAATGGATAAATTAAAACCATATCAGCCTTAATAGAACAAACAACAATATTGAGGCTGATAATGGATAAATTCAAACCATAACAGCCTTGATAGAACAAACAACTATAGTAAGGCTGATAATGGATCATTTCAAACCATATCAGCCTTAATAGAACAAACAACAATATTGAGGCTGATAATGGATAAATTCAAACCATAACAGCCTTGATAAAACAAACAACAGTAGTAAGGCTGATAATATAATGGATAAATTCAAACAATAACAGCCTTGATAGAACAAACAACAGCAGTAAGGCTGATAATGGATAAATTCAAACCATATCAGCCTTAATAGAACAAACAACAATATTGAGGCTGATAATGGATAAATTCAAACCATAACAGCCTTGATAGAACAAACAACTATAGTAAGGCTGATAATGGATCATTTCAAACCATATCAGCCTTAATAGAACAAACAACAATATTGAGGCTGATAATGGATAAATTCAAACCATAACAGCCTTGATAAAACAAACAACAGTAGTAAGGCTGATAATATAATGGATAAATTCAAACAATAACAGCCTTGATAGAACAAACAACTTTAGTAAGGCTGATAATGGATAAATTCAAACCATAACAACCTTGATAAAACAAACAACTATAGTAAGGCTGATAATGGATAAATTCAAACCATAACAGCCTTGATAGAACCAACAACAGTAGTAAGGCTGATAATGGATAAATTCAAACCATAACAGCCTTGGTAGAACTAACAACTATAGTAAGGCTGATAATGGATAAATTCAAACCATATCAGCCTTAATAGAACAAACAACAATATTGAGGCTGATAATGGATAAATTGAAACCATAACAGCCTTGATAAAACAAACAACTTTAGTAAGGCTGATAATGGATAAATTCAAACCATATTAGACTTGATAGAACAAACAACAGTAGTAAGGCTGATAATGGATAAATTCAAACCATAACAGCCTTGATAGAACTAACAACTATAGTAAGGCTGATAATGGATAAATTCAAACCATATCAGCCTTAATAGAACAAACAACAATATTGAGGCTGATAATGGATAAATTGAAACCATAACAGCCTTGATAAAACAAACAACTATAGTAAGGCTGATAATGGATAAATTCAAACCATATCAGCCTTAATAGAACAAACAACAATATTGAGGCTGATAATGGATAAATTCAAACCATAACAGCCTTGATAGAACAAACAACTATACTAAGGCTGATAATGGTTAATTTCAATCCATAACAGCCTTGATAGAACAAACAACTATAGTAAGGCTGATAATATAATGGATCATTTCAAACCATACAGCCTTAATAGAACAAACAACAATAGTGGGGTTAATAATGGATAAATTCAAACCATAACAGACTTGATCATTTAATAAAACAAACAGAGGTTCTGTGTGGTTTTTTTTAATCATTGAAATTTCCTTTGGAACATGTCCAACTGGGGTGCTCAGAAAAAGACACCAAATCTACTTTAAATAGTTTTTTGGCATTTTATATAAATAATTTACAAAAACCTTTCACGTTTCAATCTTCTTTTTCCTTTTGATTTGTCAGCTACAACCTCTTTTTCCAATCCACCATTGAGCACACATTTCACCTTTCTAATATCTGTACAAAAGTAAAAAAAACCTTCAGTTCAGTTTGTGTCGAAAACTGTTTTTAACATTCAAATGGGCTAAAATGTTGCCAACCTGTTTTTAACATTCAAATGGGCTTAAGGGTTGCCAACTCTACACTTGACAAAATAATGATATTTGTTCAAGCAAATGCATATAATTTTGTAATACACTGTACTAAGATTAATAAAATTAGTTTTGGGTGATTCTGTGCTTCCAAAAAGAGAAAAATAACAAAGATTGGTATTTCGCTCATTGATTTCATATTCTTTTCACTTTTTCTACTGCAGCTAGAACATGTAGAACCCTTCAGGTTGTCTTAGCTACCAAATATATTTACAAAGAGATATTTCATGCTCTGTAGATTTCATGTCACAATATCATGTTTTTTTAA
Organism: Mytilus trossulus; assembly: GCF_036588685.1. Taxonomy (NCBI): domain Eukaryota; kingdom Metazoa; phylum Mollusca; class Bivalvia; order Mytilida; family Mytilidae; genus Mytilus; species Mytilus trossulus. Next base: position 35,883,892 of record NC_086375.1, read on the forward strand.
TTACAATTTAGGGTTTGTTAAGGAATCCACCTTTATATCTTTGTGATATCATATTCATAAACGATAACTGTTTAGTGTCTTTAAATATCAGCTGTATTTGTATGAAGCTAGGAAACAGGTGTAATGCAAGCTATTATTCCTGTTTCGAGCAAGTAAAAAAATACAGCTAATATTAAAAGACACTAAACAGTTATCGTCTTTATCCTGCAATTAATTCTGTATATTGGTTGTGTTTTGAAAGAAGAAAAAAAATCACATTTTTTGCATTTATTTTTGATTTGATTGAAGCTTGCGAAGTAATATTAAAATCACATATTCATTTGGAGACGATTTTGCCAAAAAAAAAAAAAGATTATATAATGGTCAACAATAATACATTGCTCAAGGTGAATAATTATCTATTTTGACATAACAATTAAATTCAACAGTAAAAACAAATATCAAAACATGGTTCAATTTGAAACAAAAATGTATGAGTTGTCCTACAATGTACTACCCTTCAGACTTGACATTCACCAAACATTCATGCTAAAATTACCATGGTAATTTGGTTACACAATCATACACATTCAAGTTTTGAAATCGGCAATTGTCATCGTAGAAACCACTGCTGTTCATGTATGTATGTTATCAGAAAATTGGTGTAATTCTTGAAGCGTTAAAGAATTGTTTGAAAACAAACAGAACCTATCAAAGTAATTATTAATTCCCATAAGGTCAAACAATACATCATTGGAATGTGACTGCAATACACATTCTGAGATGGTTCAACAACAAACTAGTTTATAAGGCTCCCTTACAATAGACCAGCGTCAGCAACACTCTGAAACCCATTGTGGAGGGGTGAGTGTCATATGCTGCCCAGATGTCTGAGTGCAGAATGCAGTCATCTACTACAGATTCAATGATTCATCTAACATCAACACATTGTTCTAGTTAGCCAACTGCCCAGCTGATCAACCTGGCCCTAAAAGCAGCTGTTGTGGAATATCGACTGTAAAGAAACATCAAAATAGTAATCAAACCAAACCAAACCAACTCACAAAACTAAAAGATGGCAGCCTACAAAAAATGGCATCCTCACCTGATAACCTTATTTAATTTCAAACTCACCTGCCATTGTATTGCATAAAATGCAAAGAGATGTCAATCGTGTAAATGGTACATGTAACAGTATCGTCCATATCGATTTAAATCAAATAAATTCTTCTCGCAGGCCTCCAGATTTGTTGGAAAATTAAGTGTTCTTCCCAAGAAGCTGATCTGAAATTAGGTGAATAAAATTCAGGATCATAAGCCCGTGCTAAGTATAGTCTATAGATATGTTTCAGACCATACATGTTATACACCTTGTCGCTAATCCCGCTTGAACTTTTGACGTACAGAACGATCGCTTTTCCATTGTAGTCAAATGTTTTGTTTTATGACGTCAAAATTTTTTCAGGAACCTGTGTGATATCAAGTAATAAATAAATTTGGTGTTTTAACTGTCTTCTGATTGGTTAAAACTATTAGTTTTACTTTCAATGTTGCCAATTTTTATGACGACACGCCCACTCTGATGTTGTGTATTCATCACCAACATGTGTGTACGTTGTTATTGTTAATATAAAAAAAAATAAAGTTCAAAAGTCTTATTTTTGATAGAAATTTATTTATAATGAAAGGCAATAATTTATTTTGATTTTATTGAACCATAAAACTAATTATTGACTCTTCACATTTTACATAATCCGCTTTGTGGAAGAAGTCAAAAATTAGTTTTATGGTTCAATAAATTCAAAATATATAATAGCCATTTATTAAAATGTTAGATGGCGTTCAAATAGCGATAAGGTCTATTGGATCATATGGGTTAAATTTAATAAACATTTATCACATTCTTTATTTCAAGTTTTATTTAAAATATCATACAAATGTCCTGTACCAAGTCAGGAATATGGCCATTGTTATATTATAAAATTGAGAATGGAAATGGGGAATGTATCAGTTCATTTCTGTGTGTGTTACATTTCCTCTTATTATTCAGTGTGGGTTCACATTAACGTAAGACTTGTCACAGTACTTGTCTATCCCAAATTCATTAGTTTGGTTTTGATGTTATGTTTGTTGGTGTTGTTCTCGTGGGATTTCGTCTGGTGTTTGATCCGTTACTGTGTGTGGGGTGGGTCTTTTCACCATCGAACACCTCAAAAACCACCAAGCACTAAGAAAAACTTTGATATTATACAATAAAATGATCAAATAAATTAAATAACATATAATTTAATCAATTTTTCGATTTTTATGTGCATCATTTTTATGTTGAAATTGAAAATCAATATAAAGAAAATGTCTCCGGAATTCATCAATTTCAGGATAACATAAGTGTGTGTTATAAAATTCAAATATATTCATGATTAGTAATGATAAGTTCAAGTATCCTCGATCTCTGTTCATTGGATATATTTTGGCGGTGTGCAGTGGTGTTCGGTGGTGAAAAGACCTACCGCTGTGTGTGTTGCATTTTCATGTTGTGTTGTTGTTCTCCTCTTGTATTTATTGTGGTTCCCTCAATTTTTTTTTGGTCCATGGATTTATGAGTTTTGAACAGCGGCATACTACTGTTGTCTTTATTTACAAATTGTAATTATTACGAGATGGACCAAATGAACAAAGGAACAATTGAAATTAAATATTTGATGAAATGTACATGTATACATGTATCGGAATCCTATTTCATGTACATGTATTTAGGTACTCTTCTTCTTCTTCTGTTGTTACAGAAAACCATCAACGTACTGATGTTTACTTTCCGGGCGCATGCCTGGTTAATGTTTTCAAAATGACAATTGCCAAAGGTGACACAAGTGTAGCACAACCATTTCCTGCATTGTAGTCCTGGAAATTAGGGGACAATATTTTCAACCTGTCTCGTCTAAATTTGTTAATTTATAGTACAGTGGTCAGTTTATTCATTTTCTGTATTTAATAAATAACACAATAATATATTACTTAATCTAAAAACCCAATCACTACAAGCATGGTCGTTGTCTCATCCTGTAAAAGTGTTTTCAATGTTCAAGTGTGGCCCGTTCAAGTGTCAGTATGAAGGCAGTCTGCTTCCCAAAAATATTAAATAGTCATGATCACACATGCGTTTGACTGAAAACTTATTCGAAATAATTTCTCCCTCAATTTTTTTATTTCGATTTACAGAATAATGTCATTTTTTTTTATTTGAAAGTAAAAAAATAACACTAAATTAATTTTAAATAGTATTTGAGTTTAAGTAATATAAAAATAAAATAATTTCCCAACCATTCTGTTGGTTTTGTATTGAAACAAACGAAGGCTGATCGCTAAGGTTGATCGCCATATACACCTTGCTCTAATACCTGCGTGGTACGGTAGGTGCTTGAAAGTAATTCTAGAACTGTTTCGGAAAGCCACTGTTGAGCAAAACGGAAAATATTGAACAAATATATGTTTATATTTCAATAAATTTCTTTTGATAAAGTAAGCTTATGGAAATAAAAACGACATAAATATGTAATAGATTGAAAATTTGTCTTAAACTTCACGTTATAAAAGATATGAATGAAAGCTATGGTTTAAAATGAACACTTCATCTAAGAACTCATTAAAACGTTTTGAAGACTATCAAGGAAAATTAAAGGTACTTTTATTTTAATCCAGAAGCAGAGGGTATGGTATCATGTCGCTCATAAAGTTGTCGCTTTATTCAATACCATATATTGGTGGTGTATATTTACTGTATAAATGGATAACTCCTAGTGACACTGATATGAAACAGGTACTCAATTACATGAACCAATGCAGAAATAAAAATAAACAGATACATGTAAAGGTCATTTGCGCTTCTTCTTCTTCTTCTTCCAGGTAAGGAACCGGATTCATTGCTGAATGTTAATGGTTCCGCGCGAAAACTTTACGCTTGGAAGTCAATGATTGCATGTACAATGTACAATGAATAAATATAAGCTGAAGACTGCTTAATTCCTAGACCTTATTGCTTGGTTTTTTTTCTGTGTCAGTTAAATGGTTGACATCATTTAACACTATAGCTTTTCCTTGTAGCCCCAGACATATCTTCTCTAATCGCACCTCTGGCTCTGACCGATGCCCTGGTACTATACGCTTTATCGCTATTGGAAGTTTTCCTGCTTAGCAGAGAATCTCTCTCTCTTGAACCTTTCAGTTCATTCAACAATAACTTTTCCATTGTAGCGTCAGAATTTAAAAAAAATTTATGACGTTAATATTTTACAAGAACTTGTGCATGTTGTGGGATGTTCAGTAATGGCAGACAAAAAGCGATAAGGTATATTTCATAAAGGGGTAATTAGACCTTTAACCTGACTGTACTATAGCTATGACTTTTTGTACAATGTATAGTCCAAAAGTTCTAAATTCAGACAGTCTGAAAGTCCTACACATAGTCACTAGTTTCAGAAAAAGTATATATACATATTGTCATATGCATGTAATGTTTGTATAAAGGTATATGTTTTCACAGATCGCAAGACAATACATTTTATAGTGGTAACCAGCAGTTTACCCCATATCATGACTGCTAATTAAAAATATAAAATAAAGTGGCTTTGTCATCTTATTTTTATCTCCTAACACATGAATTGCATCATGTGTCTGGGCCGACCAATGCCATATGCAGACTTAAGGATAACTCTATATCAGCCTGTGACACATTACCCCAAAACACTTTTGACTTGCTTTAAAATAATTTCATTGTCATTCTTCATGTTCTTGACATATTAAAATGTTTTTGAACAAAAAATAATAAAAAAAAAACATTGTCTAACTTGTCGTTTCCATTAAAGCACAATGTGATCAAATAAAAATGTAGTAAGTTTTTGTACAGATTGATAAATCGAGTACATACAAATGTAAAATGCATATATAAAAGTATTTTTTCACCGACTAATTGAAATGTTTTCATTGGAACTCTTCAAATCTATTTTTATTTATATTTCAGAGATTTGCAAATAGTCCTGATCCATACTTGAGAGAAAAATACAAAAAACTACAGTGGGAAGAAAAAAAGAAAAAACAAGATGCCTAATTGTTTGTTAAAACCATTACAATTAACTTTAGCCATTTTCAAGCCAGACATTGTTTCTAGACCTCATATTGTTCAACAAATTAAACAGATGATTCGAGATGATGGATTTTTTTTTGTAAAATCAACAACATGTTACCTTCCACGTTCAAAAGCAGAGGAATTCTACAAGGAACATGATGGGAAATTTTTTCATAATAGACTTGTCACTTTCATTTCAAGTGGTCATGTTAGTGCCCATATCTTAGCAAAACATGATGCAATTAAATGCTGGAGGAAGTTAATGGGACCAACGAAAGTCCTCAAAACTGTTCATGAAGACCCACATTCAATACGAGGGAAATTTGGATTAACGGATACCAGGAACGCTACTCATGGTTCAGATTCGGAGGAGAGTGCTAGAAGAGAGATTAATTTTTTCTTTCCTGATTTTAACATTGAAGAATGGCATAGAACAGAAGAACAATATTTTAGAGAAGGAAAGATTAAATTTTGTGAAGATAAAGAAATACATGTTATTATTGCTGAGAATGAACACAAACTGAGTCATGAATAGTAATTGAAAATGACATCAAATAAAAAAGATGTAAAATTATCTGTTTTTGTAGATGACTGTGTAAAATTGCTTATTATATTCCTTTCATGTAGATACTGCAGTTATGAATAAGTTGCTTTGTACATTTTTTGCTGATTCAGATATAATTTGGTCAATTTTAATGTTGAAACACAAAAAAAATAATTTATATAAGAAAATATAAAATAAGTGTAAATTTTTGTTCATATATATCATGTTTACAGGTACATACATTTATGCAGGATTAAACAGAGTAAATGAGAACTTACAATGAGAACCTTTTTGTTTAGTTTGTTGATAGTTTTCAGGGAATTAATATAGCTTGACATAATATTAAATAGAATGATTTATGTTATACCTAAATGTACTATTTATTTCTTTGTGTCATATTGGGTTGCTGTTTCTAGTTTTCTTTCTGATTATGTAATTGAGTTATTCTTTTTATAAACCTTACCAGCTAACTAACGATTATATTTTGACAGACTGTGTGACATAATGCAGAAAACATGCTTGACGTTGTTATAATTTTTTATAAACAATGGCACTCCATTTTGACAGTAAATATACATGTATAATTGCAGGGTTTTTGGTTATACATACCATACAACCTCGAGACAGATTTAATTTATTCAATGTCACTATATCTAATGTGAAGAAAAAAAAAAAAAAAAAAATTGTAATTATATGATGATGAAAAGTAATTTTACTCAGTTTTCCCACAATTTCAAATTTTTTTCCACTTAAACCAATATACCAAAGATTATGATTAAATTAAAATTGTCTTTTGAATACAACATGGTTGTTACTATAAAGATTCCTTTGAGACAAACTTCTTTAATCATTTGTCTTCAAATAACTAGTTAATATGAATTATAATGTTGATAATAATTGTGTATATTCTTAAAATCATTGCGTTTTTGATTAAACATAATTCATATCTTTTGTCTTTTCTCTAGATCTTCATGAATATTTGATGTATTTCTTTTTGTTTGAAAAAGGACTGATTTTTATATTCAGCTCATCTAACCCATATAATTATTAATAAGGGAGATATATTAGAGAGAGGCTCATAGATCGAAAATAAAACTGACAACACCATGACTATCAAAGAAAATAACAAACAGACAAATAAAAGTACACAAGACACAACATAGAAAACTTAAGACTCAACAACACAATCCCCACCAAAAAACTGGGGGTGGTCTTAGGTGCTCTGGAAGGGTAAGAAGATCCTGCTCCACATGTGTCATGTGGAGATATGTTTCACTCTAATTAAAAAAGATGTAACAATAAATAATAATAGAAAACAATACAGCATTCAAAGAGTAGGAAATGATACTTAAGGTGCTGTATTCTTATACATGTTGGATTTTTCTGTATTGATTTGTGATTTTGTTTTGCAAATACTCAGGATAAAGTTTTATAAAATATACAAAATATATGTATAACAATATACAAAATTGAAATGGAGAATGTGGAAAGAGACAACAACCTGACCAAAGTGTAATTAAAAAGCTAGCTGAAGGCCACCAATGTGTCTTCATCACAGTGAGAAAAAATATAGGACTGCTTTCTATTACATTGTGACAAGGGAGATAATTTGCCCACAATTTAAAATTTAATGCAAGTTTGTGACGAAGAGCAATAAAGAGATTGCTGTATTTTTTACATCAAATTGTGACTTCAGAGATAACTGTATTGTGATATAGGAAACATTTAATGTATTTAATGACAACGGAGATAATAACACAAACTGAATGTGTAAAGGGAAGTAATCTACACAAACTGAATATAAAAAGGGAAGTAATACACAAGTTGTTGCCTTTTTTCCAGTTCTTCTTAAATATATGTTGTACTCCTTTTTGTTTGAAAAAGGGCTGATTTTTTTTACATTTAGCTCACCTGACCTATATTAATAAGGGAGATATGCTACTCTCTATTTAGAAGATGTAGCAAGAAATAATGATAGAATATAAAGGGAAGTAATCTACACAAACTGAATATTGAAATGGAAGTTACACAATGATAGACCACAATGTGTCTTCATAGCAAGAAAATATATATGACTGCTTTCTATTACATTGTGTCAAGGGAGATAATTGGCCCACAATTTAAAATTTCATATTATTCAGCTTGTGTAGATAACTTCCCTTTACTTCCTTTTATTATTATCCTTTGCCTTTAAATACATTACAAACTTGTGTTTCTGTTTCCTATATTACAATACAGTTAACTTTATTAACAAGAACGGAGATTGAGATACTAGTAAATTAAATAACAGATCATTTGATTATTGACTTATAAAACTCTTTTATGGATAGTTGTCTATTGGCAATAATACCACATCTTCTTTTTTATATACAAACAAAAACAACAACATTTTGCCAAGATAACCTGACTTAAAGGTACAACATATGACATGTGTACTATTCCCCATGGCTATCGAGAAGACTGAGTGAAATTGAATTTGTGAATCCGCCTTAAGCAATTTATTTGATTTTTTTAGAAGGCAATTTTCGTGGCTTCAACACAGATGTGGAGAGAGAACTAGTGTTTGATTTTTTTCGGAAAAGGGATCAACAAATTTTTTAAATTTGTGAAGATACGGTGTCTACCTCCATCTTGGATTTTAAAATACCAGAAATATCAGTCTAGATCTTTAATAGAATGTGCAAATTTTGAGAGTAGTAGGTAATTCATTTGTAAGAATTTTCATTTAAATATAGATAATCATTTTGTTTGATTCAATTATTTCCAAAATTGCCACATAAGGAGCGGCAACTCAAATGCAAGGGCAGATAATACAGATAAAGGTACTTTTACAATAGAATGTGTTAGGAATTTACCTATTTTATAATGTAGCAAGAAAATGGGTTGGTGACCCCATTTTTAGCTTATGCCATCACTTGGCGTCCGTCGTCGTCTGTTGTCGTAAACTATTTCAAGAATCTTCTCCTCTGAAACTACTAGGCCAAATACTTCCAAACTTTAACTGAATGTTCTTTAGGGTATCTAGTTTATAAAAAGTATCCGAAGTTTTGATCTATCAACATACATCATTTTTGCTGTTTACAGTTTATCTTTATCTATAATAATATTCAAGATAATGACCACAAGAGTGCACACACTGAAATGTCGCCTTCTTTACTAATCCTTGATACTATCTTGATAGACCTAAATATAAAGCTTTATTACAACTGTCACGTAAACTCAACATTAACCAAGAAAATGAAACAATGAACCATGAAAATGAGGCCAAGGTAAGATGAACCATGCCAGGCAGACCTGTACAGCTAACAATTCTTCAATACACCAAATATAGTTGACTTATTGCTTATAAATAAAGAAAAACAGACCAAAACACGAACACTTAAAATTTAGCAATGGACCCTGAAAATGAGGTCAAGGACAAATAAAACCTGCATAACCGACATTAAGATCATAAAATATTTCCATACACCAAATATAGTTGACTTAATTTATTTAGTATTAGAAAAAAAGGCCAAAACTCAAAAACTTAACTTTGACCACTGAACCATGAAAATGAGGTCAAGGTCATATGACACCTGCCAGGTAGACCTGTACACCTTACAACCATTCCATGCACAAAATATAGAAGACCTATTGCAAACAGTATAAGAAAAACAGACCAAAACACAACCAGATGCTCCGCAGGGCGCATCTTTATATGACCGCAGAGGTTGAACCCTGAACAGTTGGGGCAAGTATGGATACAACATTCAAGCTGAATCCAGCTTTAAATTTGGATTGTGATTAAATAGTTGACACAGCATATGTTTCTGACACAGAATGAATGTGTTCGAATGAACTTAAAAATTTTGTTTTCTCTTAGAGCAATTCACTATGCTGTTGAATATTAATCCTCTCAAAAAAATGTTTGAAGAAATTTTCTTCTTATTTATGAAATTTCAAATGAAAAAAAATTGACCCCCCTCCCCCCCCAATTTATTTTTCACATCCCCCTTTCCCTTATTCCAAAACTGATCTTAATTAAAATTTCTAATGGAGTTTGCAACAATAACTACTCATTTAAATACTTCATAGAATATTAAGATGTAAAAAAAATGCTTGTTATCTCTGAATGGTAAAGATTGTTTTAATTTATCAGTTGGTAGTAAAAAGTGAATATACATTGTATATTGTATATAACAAAGATTTAAGTTGATTCTGGGCAAAGAAAGATAACTCCAATTAAAAAATTTCTTGCTATTGCACAATATTGTGCAATAAGATATTTCTTGCTTACTATTCTGGACAAAGAAAGATAACTCTAATTAAAAAAAAAATTGTTATTGCACAATATTAGGCAATTAGATATTTCTTGCTATTGCGCAATACTGTGCAATTGAAAAGACTTGCTATTGCACAATACTGTGCAATTGAAGATTTCTTGCTATTGCGCAATACCATGCAATGGTAAATTTCTTGCTATTGCACAATACTTACTTATTTTAGATCCTGATTTGGACCAACTTGAAAACTGGGCCCATAATAAAAAATCTAAGTACATGTTTGGATTCAGAATATCAAAGAACCCCAAGAATTCAATTATTGTTAAAATCAAACTAAGTTTACTTTTCGACCCTTTGGACCTTAATGTAGACCAATTTGAAAACAGAACCAAAAATTAAGAATCTACATACACAGTTAGATTTTGCATATCAAAGAACCCCATTTATTCAATTTTTGATGAAATTAAACAAAGTTCGATTTTGGACCCCGATTTGGACCAACTTGAAAACTGGGCCAATAATAAAAAATCTAAATACATTTTAGATTCAGCATACCAAAGTACCCCAAGGATTCAATTTTTGTCAAAATCAAACTAAGTTTAATTTTGGACCCTTTGGACCTTAATGTAAAAAAAAATCAATACCAACCTTCCTTTTATGGTCATAAACCTTGTGTTTAAATTTCATAGATTTCTATTTACTTATACTTAAGTTATGGTGCAAAAACCAAGAAAAATGCTCTTTTGGGCCCCTTTTTGGCCCCTAATTCCTAAACTGTTAGGACAGAAACTCCCAAAATCAATACCAACCTTCCTTATGTGGTCATAAACCTTGTGTTAAAATTTCATAGATTTCTATTAACTTATACTAAAGTTCTGGTGCAAAAAACAAGAAAAAAATGCTTATTTGGACTCCTTTTTGGCCCCTATTTGCTAAACTGTTAGAACCAAAACTCCCAAAATCTATCCCAACCTTCCTTTTGTGGTCATTAACCTTGTGTCAAAATTTCATAGATTTCTCTTAATTTTTACTAAAGTAACTGTGCGAAAAACAAGAAAATGCTTATTTGGGCCCTTTTTGGCCCCTAATTCCTAAAATGTTGGGATCAAAACTCCCAAAATCAATCCCAACCTTCCTTTTGTGGTCATAAACCTTGTGTTAAAATTTCATAGATTTATATTCACTTTTACATAAGTTAAGAGTGTGAAAACTAAAAGTATTCGACGACGACAATGCAGACTACGACGCCAACATGATAGTAATATATGACGAAAAATTTTTCAAATTTTGCAGTCGTATAAAAACTTAACTATACCCACTGAACCATGAAAATGAGGTCAAGGTCAGATGACACCTGCCAGTTGGACATGTACACCTTACAGCCCTTCCATACACCGAATATACTAGACCTATTGCTTATAGTATCTGAGATATGGACTTGACCACGAAAACTTAACCTTGTTCACTGATCCATGAAATGAGGTTGAGGTCAAGTGAAAACTGTCTGACGGGTAAGAGGACCTTGCAAGGTATGCACATACCAAATATAATTATCCTATTACTTATAATAAGAGAGAATTTAACATTACAAAAAATCTTAACTTTTTTTTCAAGTAGTCACTGAACCATGCAAATGAGGTCAAGGACATTGGACATGTGACTGACGGAAACTTCGTGACATGAGGCATCCATATACAAAGTTTGAAGCATCCAAGTCTCCCACCATTTAAAATATAAAGCTTTTAAGAAGTGAGCTAACACCGCCGCCGCCACCGTCTCCGCCGGATCACTATCCCTATGTCACGCTTTCTGCGACGACTCGACAATTACATAATTTCAGCAATTATAGAAGTATTTCCTGTGTAATTTCAATCCATATACATTTATTCAAGACACCAAGAACACCAAAAATCATTAGACAGCAAGAGGATGAACACTGCAATGAATAAAAGGGGAATTTGTCCATGGGACACAGATGATGCTCCCGATTGCATCATAATATATAAATGGACATTCTCAAGAACAGTAAAAGTGACGCTACCCAAATTGGTACTTGATCTGAGTTTTATGGAAATAAGCACTGTCTAGAAGTTTTATATCATTTGTTTGAGCAAACTTAAGTTGGAGAAGAGAAACGAAAAATTAAGTTATTTTTCCGTATGAAAAGGGGCATAATTCTTAACCTGTAAAGGTGATGCCACCAAATTTCAAAACTTGATCTGTATTTTGCCCTAAATAAGCATTGTATAAGAGATTCCTAACACTTGGATGAGGCAAACTTAAGGTAAGAGAATGGAAATGAACAATTCTGAATGTTTTTTGTTTGTAAAGGGGCATAACTCTTATAAATTTGAAAGCAAAGCCTATAAAGGACTGTGCTTTAGCGCATAATACACCCATTGCTCTTTTAACTTGTCTTTTATTGGAAAATTCCCCCTTTTTTGAGCATAAAAATTCAAAACAAGAAAATGTGAAATCTGAAAGTTATAAAAATTGAAAAGGAGTTTACATCAATAGATATAAACAATTCACCAAAGTTTCATGGACATTGGTGAAAGCCTTTTTGAGTTATTGTCCGAAGTGTTAAAAATCCCGCTTTTTTTATGAATAAAGCCCCATAAATCCAAAACTTAAAATCTGAAATATATAAAAATTAAAAGGGAGCTTACATCAATAGATATAAACAATTCACTTAAGTTTCATGGACATTGGTGAAAGCCTTTTTGAGTTATTGTCCGAAGTATTAAAAATCACCCTTTTTTTTTATGAATAAAGCCCCATAAATCCAAAACTTAACATCTGAAATTTATAAAAATTGAAAGGGAGCTTACATCAATAGATATAAACAATTCACCAAAGTTTCATGGACATTGGTGGAAGCCTTTTTTGAGTTATTATGTCCGAAGTGTTGAAAATCCCCCTTTTTTATGAATAAAGCCCCATAAATCCAAAACTTAAAATCTGAAATTATAAAAAAACGAAAGGGAGCATATGTCAATAGATATAAACAATTTACCAAAGTTTCATGGACATTGGTAAAAGCCTTTTTGAGTTATTGTCCGAAGTGTTGAAAATCCCCCCATTTTTATGAATAAAGCCCCATAAATCCAAAACTTAAAATCGGAAATTAAAAAAAAACGAAAGGGAGCTTACGTCAATAGATATAAACAATTCACTTAAGTTTCATGGAAGGGTGAAAGTTTTTTTGAGTTATTGTCCGAAGTGTGGACAACGGACGGACGGACAGACGGACGGCGGTATACCATAATATGTCTTGTCCCGGGCGTATAAAAATTCAAATTAATAGGTGTTTTGTGGTAAAAAGCATTGTCTTTAAGTTTCATAGCATTTGGATGAGGCAAATTTTAGTTTTAAAACAGTAACCAATTTCGCATTTTTTCTGTTTACACTGATCTTGTCTTGTTGTTGTTTGTAAAAGATAAGCAATAACTATTATATTAAAGTAATTGGATTTACAATAATAAACAAGAATGTGTCCACAATACACGGATGCCCCACTCGCACTATCATTTTCTATGTTTAGTGGACTGTGAAATTGGAATAAATTCTCTAATTTGGCATTAAAATTAGAATGATCTGATCAAAGGGAACATGTATACTAAGTTTCAAGTTGATTGGAATTCTACTTTATCAAAAACTACCTTGACAAAAAAACTTTAACCTGAAATTTGCACTATCATTTTCTATGTTCAGTGAACCGTAAAATTGGGGTCAAAACTTTAATTTGGCATATAAATTAGAAAGATCATATCATAGGGCACATGTATACTTAGTTTCAAGCTGATTGGACTTCAACTTCATTAAAAACTACCTTGACCAAAAACTTTAACCTGAAGCGGGACAGACAGACGCACAGACCAGAAAACATAATGCCCCTCTACTATCGTAGGTGGGGCATAAAAATGAAACAAGCTGTGCATTTAAATAACTTTAATAATTAGGAGAAAGAATTTAGCAATTCAATTACTTTCTCTTCCGCTAGTTTGACATATTGTTTTTTCTTTTTCTTCTTCGATTCTTCCATATATTGTTTTCTTATGGTTTTAACATTCACAGAACACTTTTTAACTTTTGTTTGTCTTTTTTTGGATGAAGTATCAATTCCCTGATCTTCAACTAATTTCAATAGGTTTTTGTATGGTTTCTTAAATATCTCCTCAATACTAAAATCTCTGTGGTTTGATTTCCTCACTGTTTCAGAATTTGATAATTTTTCACTGACATGAACAGCGATATCAACAATGTCTTTCTTAGTTAATGGTTCATTACGTGTTTCCTCTAGAATTTTATCATCCTTAGATAAATTTATCAACTTAATCAACTCCTCTTTGGCTTGTTCAATAAACTGATTATCTTTAAAACCATTTCTTTTCAAAAGTAAGTGTTCCTTCTTTAGTTCTCTTAGCTTATTTTCACAAGTTTTCAAATGAGGAGCATTCTTATCAAAATCATCAAATTGTTTTAATATATCTTTCAATTTTTTGAAGGATTTACAGTTTACAATTTCTTGTTTCAAATTCTTTTTATCAAAATTATCACAATTATTAAATAATTCTTTTCTAGATACAAGCAATCCTAAATCTTCCACGTTTTCATCATCTGCTATCTGATTGTTTTGACTATCTCTACGTAAAGTGTGGCTCTTTGGTGCTTGTCTGACAACAACATCACCAAGATCTTCACTATCACTCAGTTCCATGGCATTGTTCAAGATGCTTCTCCTCTCCAATAATTTATCACTAACTAATTTTTCTGGTTTGCTTGTTTCAACAATGTCTATTTTAGATGTATCTTCTTCCCATTGGGCCTCTGGTTGAGCATCCATGTCCTCATCAGGGTCTATAGATAAGTCCTCTGGACTGGGTGATATGTTGTCCTCAAGACTACAATATATTATTTATCAATATTATACAAAAATGAATAAAAAAATTAATGATTGGCAAATTTTTTCAAGCATGTGCAAGAAGAAAAAAGACACAGAGATTAGGGACCTTTGGATTCAAAGTTAAACGTGATAACCATTACAGAATGGTGACAATATTTAACAATCATTTCTTAGATTAGGTAATAACAAAATAGATGTTCAAACTTGGAGAGCTTCCATCATGCACAACTTTTTTATAAATTACCCTTTATAAATAAAACCTCAAGCTAAGTTACTTGCTAAAATATTAAAACCGTGTGATAGCACTTGACACAATAACTTGAGCTGTTCAGCCTGTCGTGACACAAATCAAAAACAAAGTAAACTAATGAAAAATGTATAACTACTATCCTAGCTATTACAATAGCTAATCTTTGAATTTTTAGTAAAAAATAAATAGTATGTACCTATCTGATTGAAATTCTTCTGTAGTCAGGAATGATGATAATGTACTAGGAAGATCTGCTGTTACTGTTTGTACCTGTAAAAGTATTGAATGGTTATATTCTTCTTTAAAAGAAAATGTTGTGGAATAGCTACTGACAAATTGAGGTGAATACTACACATAGTAAAAAAAATTGGGCATGGGTTAATTTTGTGTGAAATTATATTGATATATGGCTGCTCAAGCTCAGAAGCATACTTAGAAGATAGGAAAAAATAAAAAAAATAGATAGGGAATGTGTCCATTTTACAGAGATTATGCCCCTGCTTGTATATAACCATATAAAGGGATTAAACTCAAGAATGGTAAAAGTGACACTACCCAAATGTGTACTTGATCTGAGTTTTGTGGTAATAAACATTCAAGTAAGTTTCATACCATTTGGTAGATGCAAACTTAAGTTGAAAAGAAAGTGAGGATTTGGCACTTTTTCCATATTGTAAGAGGGGCATAACTATAGAATAGTAAAAGTGAGCCCACCTAAATTCAAACTTGATCTGTGTATTAATGTAATAAACATTGCACATAAGTTATTTATATCCCCTCTGCTACTGAGGGGGCATAAAAATAAAACAAAACTCCAATGCAATTCTGTATACAAATGAAGCAATTTTGAGCTTTCATCTGACATCTGTATGGAACTTGTAACAGTAAGGACTTGATATAATTGAAATGTTTTGTACATGCTAATTTCTGCAAAAATGTCAAATTTGATGGTTGGGGTTAATAAATATATTATTATTACTATACATTGCTAAAGGGAATTCCTATAAGAAACAAATCAATACTTATAGAAAACACGGTTAGAGGTTGATTTTTTTCAATGTTGTATGGACAAATTCAACTGATACATGTATTAGGCTTAAATTCTGTTATAATAGCAATAAGAAGGAACAGGATAACAACATTTGTAAAATGTGTGTGTTTTTTTTTTTAAATATGTATATTTATAGATACCTGTGTTTGAGGAAAAACATCTAAGCATTTGTAAATTCCTTCATACCATCTTGCAGAATGAAGACCTAATGACTTTCCCAGTGCCCTAGAAATACAAATGGCAAAATCAATATTTATAAAAGAAATTCATTGATAAAAATACAGTTTAAGACAAAGAAGAGTTTTAATTAGGATCTCGTCACAATGCAAATCTTTATTTAACCTAGCTACAAAAAGACAAAAGTAGCAATTGAAAGTGTGCACACTTGTCAATGTGTTCACTAGTGCAGTGGTTTCAGTCATTTTGTATTTTCACTTGTCTATTTAAGCAGGAGCTCATTCAAGCAGTAACATACTGTTTCTTCGTCTTTTAAGTGATCACATGGTTTACAGAGGGAGATTAGCTTAAAAGTTCAAAGTGTATTACAACTTACCATATTCTGCTGACCATTGACAAGAACACCATGTTCTGTGGTATAAAGTTTCCAATGGATATATTCTGACTAATATATCTGGTCATAATTAAGGAGAAATATAAACTTTTCTAAACCATAATGAAATACATCTGGTCCGAGTACACAGTTATCGTCCTTTGATTTTCGTTGTTCACGAATATAGTCCTTAATGTGGACAGTGTGTTACTTGCCAATTTTTGTTATACCCCTTCCAAATTTAATTCTCCATGTTTTATGCCTCATATAGCTAGTTGGGGGTGAAATGACACTGTAAAAAAATTTGGGTCATAAATATTTAGGTAAAGTAGTGATTAGGTCCAGCTGAAAAAGGTCAAAAATTAGCACTTCGGAAGCTGTCAAAAGATTTCAAGACCCCCTTAACACAAAATTGTCCATATTTTGAGTTAGAGCTGATGAAGTTTTCTATAATTTTGATATAATTTGTCCCAAAAGTAGTACAACACACTGTAAAAATGTTATTGAGAAAGCCTAGGTGGGATTTTTTTTATTTACATTTATTGTCTAAAAGAAATGCACTATGAAATAACTGTGTACTCGGACCATCTATTAGTACTCAATACTAGGCTACTTTTTTGGTCACAACAAAGTTAAGAGCTAACTGCACTATATCTTTTTTTTTTTATATTTAATGAAAATCTCAGATTTTACAGAAAATTGTGACTGTGTATCAATATACAGATTTTCTACTTCTGGTTTATCAGTTTAATACTTTGACAAAACTTTGAACTTCAACAATCATAACAATACATTGAGATAAGTTTTTTTTCTAATTTACACACTTTAAAACCATGCCTTCTTATTTTGTAAATTAAAATAAAATTTACCACTAAGAAAATTGGTAAACAATGACATGATATGACATGTAATCTGACTTATTCTGACTTATCAATGCTTCCTTTGTAAACAACTAAAACAGGCACTTTTTTCTGAATCTGAACAAAATATAAAAGGATACACATATGTGTACTTGCAGTAATTGCACATTTGTGTCATCAGTCTTGCCAAGCACATCATCTGTCTCAATAAATAAACTATCATCTGTTGTGCTGGTAGATATACTTCTCCAAGGTACAAATCACACCTAAAAAAGATAAGTGGAAACTTTTACTAGATCACCCTTTCTCAGAAACCCTCATACATGATGATTTACTACAAAAGCCACCAAAGATCTTCAGGTTTTTGTTACTGTTTACAATGATAACATTAAATAAAATATTGGTAGTATTATTTCAATATCAAATGGTGTATAAAATACTTATCAATTAAGATAAGATCTATCATCTGTGCCAAGGTTGATTTAACATAGGATGAATTTAACTTACGGTCCTCCAAATTGTCAAAGCAACCATGCATGCTAATTAAGTTGTCAGAGTAGAGGGCCCACCAAGAGGTGATGCTTAAAAAATGTAGTTTAAGTAATCCCCAATAAATAATAAAGGGGGCAAAATATTAAAACTGCCACATAAAACCAGCAGTGGCTCTTCTCATGACTAAAGCAAAATAGCAGGGATCTTGCTTACAAAATAGACCTTACCCTCAATTTAGAACTTGAAATGTCATCAAGGGACAGTGGTTTAGGAACTGATCACTGTACATAGCTAAAAGGGTAGATTTTTTATCATTTGAAACATGTTCAAACCAAACCTATAGTTATTGTGATTACTGTCTTATCTGAAGTCCTACATTAGGACAGGTGCTGAGTATTCTTTGTACAAATTGAGAACAGGTATTCTTTCAAATTTTACCTAGATGTACAGAACAGCTGTCAAATTTTGTAAAAAATTTTCTCCACTGGTTAAGGTGGTACCCAACACCTCCACTAAAATTAATTTGGCTCGTTTAATTTTCAAAAATTTTTGAAAAGTATTTACTTTGATCGTTTGACAATAATATTATAATTTCAAAAATTTGAACCAAGCATTTTATCAGAAAAATTACACTGGTTATATAGCAGTTTGAAAAACACTAATTTTGATCATTGAGAAGCTTAATATTCCCTTAACAACACAACGTCATTAAAACATTTGACTGATTTTACAGAGTTATATCCCTGTAGTGTTAGGTACCACCTAACAACAGGTTTCACTGTATTAATTATTTCCTTACCCATCAAAATGGTCTTTGAGTTCTGCAACATATTCAACAAGTTTCAAGTCTTTGTACCTATTCAAACAAGTCTTAATCTGTAAAAAAAAAAAAATAATAGTATTCTTGTTAACATCAAATCCTATTTTATATGAATAATAGACCTAAACATCTAATTAGTTATCAAAGTTAAAATACATTGAATAATCTCAAGTTCTGAGATTTTACTACATGTACAATCAATCCAAATTTTCAATATTTTTTTGTTTTTAATGTCAAACATTTTCTGTGATGTTGAAAAATATTTGGATAGTTTAATTTTTCGGTGAACACTTTTATATAATGATAAATTTACAAAAAAGAAGCAATCTCAAATGAAACACCGAACACAAACTAGACAAAGTGATGCCCCTGCACTCCATTCTGAAGTAAATGTATTAAAGCGAAGTCAATGAAGGACATTTTTTTGAGATATAATTATGCACACCTTCAATATATGTACTGACATACAGGAAAGTTACAACTTCCTAGGATTCAAACTGTTGGAGGAGTTATGCAGAATTACTATTTACCCATAATGGGACAGACGGACAGAAGGATGGACAGGCATAAAACAATATGGCCCACAACTTTAAGTTGCAGGGGCACAAAACACAAAATCCATTCACATGTACTACTTGTACTACCTACTCTTTTCAATCCCTGCATAGATTTTTCCCTTCTCCACTGACTGTTCATTTTATATACCATTCTAGACAAAACATAACTCTCCATTGTTAGAGATTCCTGTTTCTCTAATATAGTCAAACTGTCTGACAACATCTCTTTCATAGCATTGAATCCATCTATAAAATACACACATGAATCAATCATTCTATGATATTGAACAGTTATTGAAATTTAATATATACTAGAACACATTCGTGATATCGCGGGCCGTGACTGAATTATAGTATAGATTTGTATTGTTATCTTAGAAAGTCATACTGATTAAGATACTACAATAGGGAACAAAGTGACAATGATTGAATTTAGAGGTGTCAACCCTGTGATTATGATCCGTTTATGTTTAGCAAAATCCAGAATACACCGTTTGGTGGTGTGCCTGACAGATGCGGAACGTACAGATAAGGAAATAGATAACAGGTGAATATACTATTGGTATTGGTATCGAATTCAACCCGGAACTTGTTAATAATTGGTAATATTTATTATTTAGAAAACAAAAGGTTCTGGAGTGGTGTAATTTTTAATCAACACCATTGTCCTATATTAGCTATATATATATAAAGTTGAATTCTTTGATATCATTTTTACACGATGACGGCTGACAAATTGGACCTTGTTATTTTAGTATTATAGATATATATGTGTGGTTTTTTTAAATAAGGCCACGTTTTTTTTATTTGTTGGTTTACGGATCTGCCGACCCGATTTTGCCGATTTTTAGAATAAAAATAAATTGAATTTTCATACTTTTTTATTCCCGCCAACCCTTATAAATGCATTAACCCTGAAAAATAATTAAAATTTTCTTTTATTATGAAATGCATTAATCATTAACAAAGTTGATAACACTTTCTGTTGTGAAAAATAAAACTTCCAATTTACGTTTCTAAAAATAGACAAATCAAATGACCTTGAAATGTCTTTTGCACAAATAATTTTGCGGAACTAAACCTGTGTTTAAAACCAATTACAAAATAAGTTTGTTTCCCTTATTCGTCATCAGTCCGTAAGATGCATCATCTCAGAGAAATAGACTTGTCCAAATGTGGACAGGTGGAATACATCAATTAAAGTACTGAATATTAACAAATTATTTGAAATTTTCTTGTTTCATAGATAACAAAAAATATCGATCATTGGGATAAAAACCAGATTGCATGACAACTGATTAACCCGATATTGTCGTTTTTCCAGTGGACGGGTCTATAACGTTTTTCGACACCTGTGTTGAAACTTATTTTTGTACGACGTTTTTATATATTTTTTTTTTATCAGTTTTTCTGCTTGAAAATCATTATTCACCAAGTTTTCTGAGAGCTACGCGAATCTGTTTTTCTTGTTTGTAAAATGACGATTTAATTTCGTCTTTGTCCATGCAACCCCCCTTTTTAACAGGAAATTATTAAACGATGTCATGCGATGTTCATGATCACTGATCAATAATATTTCATCGAACTTAATGTTAAGAAATGATGACAAAACAGCATATAAGATAAACATTCTGCTAGTAAGGTGAAATATATATTTATTTTGCATATTTTTTCTGTTTTGAAAGATATTTTTCTGACCGACCGACCTGACTATTTTATGCGAAAAATCCGTAAACCAACAAATTAAAAAACCGTGGCCTAACTTCTTCCGACATCAAATTTCATGTACATGGAATACCAGTACATTTTCTTTCATGCAAACAATCGTGTGTCCATGATTAACTTATAAAGAACTGAAAACACTTCATTTCACTTTTTTCTGTTAATTACAACATCAGCAAACAAAATTTTTGCATACAAGTTTTTTAAGGTGTTCTTCTTTCAAACAAAGCCTGGTGAACTTCAAAGATATTTAAAACAGAAATTAGACTGCAGCTTTGTCAACTGTCAAAAACAATAACACAAACAAATTTCAAACACAATAATATTGCAATTTAAACGCTTTCAGAAATTTTAAAATTCTGAAAATTAGTAAATACTTAGTGATTTAAATGAATATTTTGCCAAAAATTCATTTTAAGCTTTCAAAGTTCATATATTGTACCTTCAACTTTTTTAATCAACAATGTCTTTATATAACAAGTAGGAGGAGGTAACTCTGTCCTTTTCATAACTGGCATTATCTTGCTACGTAGTGGCACTTCTGACATTGTAGCACTGCAAATAAAAAACAGGATTGTTGTTCAAATTCTATAAATTGCCAATTCCCGTTATTGACCCTGTAATTAGAGATCCTTTTTTTAGTTGACTCCCTTACGAGGGACATTAATAATCATTTACAATGCAGAGCTTGCAGAAACAGCAAATTTACCTACAGGTGCGTAATGTGAGTAATCTTTAGGGTTATAAAATCTGATAATAACATTAATTTGTTGTTAAGCTAATTACTTTTGTCATACGAAATTGTTGTTTATGAAAAAAATAGTTAAACCCCAATACATCATTTAGAAATCATCATGCTTTGCATTGCCTTAAGCTCTATGATTGACAAAGGGAAGTAATTTGTTTCAAAAGTGTGTAATAACAGAATCAAATTGGTAATTGGCAAATGGACTATTGCAGTCAAAATTAAAAGTATTTATGCCATGTATTTTATTGTTTAAACTTTTAGAAGATGCATTATCAAACTTTCATATTATTTGTAATAGATACAAATGTATGGTGAAATATATTATTTTAGCTGAAAACTATATTTCACCTCAATAAGAAAAAAATACAATGTAGTGCTGAAATTCACAGAAACTTATATTTGCTAGTAATGTAATAACATACAGATACAAACTTAGTCCTATAGAATACCTTGAAGTCACAATATCTTGTAGTCCTGAAATATACTGAAACTGATAACCTGTAGTATAGCAGCTAGCTTTACACAAGTTAACATGAAACATCGTAAATATTTGGCGAAATTGTAGACTGACTTCAACACATTCAAACGGGTATTAGGGCGAACAGAAACTAGGGCAAACCAGAATCAGGGCGGACGGACCCGGATTCTGATTGACCCATGGCCAGTCATAATTTTACAGTAATCATGGTAATTTATTATTTGGTCCTTTTTGATGGACATGGCACAGGGGCTTGTTCCAATTGCCGGGTTTACTATCCATACGAACCCCTAAAAAACACCTATATTTTATTTTTTTTTTTTTTTTTTTTTGTGTTTTTTTTAGGGGTTCGTATGGATAGTAAACCTGGCAATTGCCCCTGTGGAATGGTAATTATTTTTTCATACTCAATGAATACTTTTAAAAGAGATAAATTTTAATACACTAGAATTTACCATTCAGATTATAAGACAAGATTTAACAGTCTAACAGATCTTGCTCATCTACAAACAACATGCATGCACCTTCAACTTTTACACGTGCACTTTGTTTACAAAAAACACGTCGTCCGTAATTGTTTTTCATATTATTGTATATCCGAAATCATCGATTCTTTCTAGATTTTACGAGGCAGTCGACTGCAAGTCAAAAGAGAAAACGAACAGATCCACGTCGTTTAGCTTCCGGCAAACATTTCAGACAAGTTAGAAGAAAATTCTGATTAATTTAGTAAAGAAAACAGATTTGTGATTGCCATGGGGCTTTGCAAATGCCCGAAGAAGAAAGTGACAAACTTGTTTTGTTTCGAACACAGAGTGAATGTCTGTGAAAACTGCTTAGTCGCAAATCATCAAAAGGTTAATAAATTTGCAAACATAAAAAAATATTTTTTCTGTTCACAATTTACACAAACAAATACAATGTATCATTTTTTAATAAAGTTATCTCTCAATATATATTTGTATCTCTCTTTCACTATTGATAAAGAGACAAGTGTTCTCATAATCTGTATCTGTATCTGTAGTGGTACGTGTAGAATCCTATTAAGGCTTTTATACACGGTGGAGAAGAGCACCGTTGTTATGGGCGGTGTTCTTGTAGAGCGGTCTTAAATGCCTCTACAGAACCTGCATGCACAACTTTATCTGGTAGTTGGTTCCAGTGAATAGTTGTTTCCACAAAAAATGAATGTTTGTACTGTGGTTTGTTGCTATTTGGTACTTTCAGTCCTCTGGTGTTATTGATAACTTGACGTTCGATGATATTGTCAGTTTCACAGTTTAAGTAAGTTTTGGCTTTAATTGTTCGTTTCGGTCTTGCTGGTATGACAAAATTGTCGGCTGGTAGAGCCGGCACCAGACCCTCAACCACCTTGTAAATCAGGATAAGACGGAGGCTGTGTCTTCTTTCCTCTAGCGTCTCCATTTCAAGCTGGCGTCTCATATTAGTTATGGACCCTGTTTCCCGACTCCTGTAGTTTTTCTTTATGAATCATAAGCCTCTGTTTTGGATACGTTCTAGTTTGTCAATATCCCCTTTCATATATGGGTTCCAGATTGTTGCGCCATATTCCATGGTTGATCTTACAAGGGATATATATGCTACTTTCCTACATGCTTCTGGTACGTTCCTCAAGTTCCTCCGAAGAAAGCCCAAGGTGGCGTTGGCTTTCTTGCTGATGTTATTTATGTGGAAGCTCCATTTCAGATCGTTTGAGATTTTGAGTCCTAAGTAGGGGTTCACTTGTACTTCTTGTAGGATGTGTTTATTAAGCGTGTAGAATTTGTCTGCTTTTTTGTTTATGGATAGAACATAGCACTTTTTGGCGTTGAATCGCATTCCCCATTTGTCGGCCCAGATTTCTAGTTGTTCCAAATCTGTTTGTAGCTTTTGTTGATCTTGGCTATTTTTACTTGTTCTGTATAGTAGGCAGTCGTCAGCAAATAGTCTTACTGATGATGTTACACTGTCTGGTAGGTCATTGATGTGGCACAGGAATAGGATTGGTCCTAAGACTGTGCCCTGGGGGACCCCAGAGTCGACTGTTGTTTCGCCAGATGATTCGCCTTCCACGATGGTTCTCATTGATCTTGCAGTTAGGAAGTTCTTAAGCCATTTGTGTGTATTTCCTTTAATTCCATACTGATCTAATTTATGTAATAATTTGTTGTGTGGTACGGTGTCGAAAGCTTTTGATGAACTTAATGAATGCTTGCCAGTTTGTGATGTTCTATATAAGTTGTAATCTTATGTACATCACTACATCCTACATCTGTATCTGTCTATCTGTATTTCCCACTTGTGAAATTAGGATGGGTACGTCACAGATTCCTTTTGGCTATTGTGTGACGGGTTAGTCTGCGCACAATTATTCGCGCTTGCTGAGGAGTGCATCAATCAATGACGTCTCAGTCATTACAAATGAAAGGACATGCTAAGCAAAAATGCTAGGTCAGCTCTTTTTTACCCCCTTTTTATGATGTTGTTTAACTGAAAGATGGATCAATGACTAACAACTTTTTATGGCAGAAACCAATCCAATACTGTTCAGTAAATGTTTGTTTTCTACGTAAATATATGTGTCAGCTTACACTCCAAAACCCAATTATATGGATGGGGGAGTGTATGTTGACTGATGTCCCAGAGTCTGTGTCCTAGGTGTTAGATTGGTCACCATTTCACAATCTTCTCACAACTTTGGTCATATTGGTCATTATAATTGAGTTGCTCACTTGATTAAAAATGTGACTATCTGCATTGGATATATATTAGTCAAATTTAGAGTGTATCTTCATGTACCTACATGAATCTCTATTTCTAGATTATGGTTACTTATTCTGAATTTTTTCATCTCCTATTGCCTATAGACATGATTTCTCTTTAAAAGACTGTATTTTTTAGTTTATTTCTAGACTAGGCCAAAATTAAAAATATGTTTGTTTTACATCCAGTTAAAAAAAAAAAAAAAAAAACCTGCCTTCCTGGTCTTTTTACAAAGGGTAGACCCGGGGGAGGGGAAACATACATTCTTTTAAATGTGGCCCTAAATGACATGTTTTTTCTGTTATCTTTTAAAGACGAACACCACAACCTTTTATACTTTAATTTTAGTCTGTTCAAAATAAATCTTTTAAGTTGGATTTGGTATTAAAAAGTTGTACTAAATCTATGTCAAAGTATTTTGCTTATGAACTTTTTAAAATCGAATCCTTTTAGTGACTTTCTAGGATGTTAAATTCTATGTGAATAAAAGGAGATGGAAAATACCACATTTGTCATAAGAATAATTTATATATAAAATAATTATATTTATTTCAGTGTATAATAAAGTCGTATCTACAATGGTTACAAGACAGTGACTACACTCCTGTATGTGTTCTGTGTGATAAGAATCTGTCTGATGAAAGTTGTGGAGAATGTGTAAGACTGACATGTTATGGTATGTATGTGGTAAAAACATTAAAACTGAAGCATCAATTTTCTGTAAAGTTCTGCTTCTTTGACATGAATAAAGTGAGACAACATTTCATACTGTTCACAAACATAAAAATATGACCTGTTTTAGCTCACCTGGCCCGAAGGGCCAAGTGAGCTTTTCTCATCACTTGGCGTCCGGCGTCCGTCGTCGTCCGGCGTTAACTTTTACAAAAATCTTCTCCTCTGAAACCACTAGGCCAAATTTAACCAAACTTGGCCACAATCATCATTGGGGTATCTAGTTTAAAAATTGTGTCCGGTGACCCCGCCAACTAACCAAGATGGCCGCCATGGCTATAAATAGAACATAGGGGTAAATTGCAGTTTTTGGCTTATAACTCAAAAACCAAAGCATTTAGGGCAAATCTGACATGGGGTAATATTGTTAATCAGGTTAAGATCTATCTGCCCTGAAATTTTCAGATGAATCTGACATTCCGTTGTTAGGTTGCTGCCCCTGAATTGGTAATTTTAAGGAAATTTTGTTGTATTTGGTTATTATCTTGAATATTATTTAAGATAGAGATAAACTGTAAAAAGCAATAATGTTCAGCAAAGTAAGATCTACAAAAAAGTCAACATGACCAAAATGATCAGTTGACCACTTTAGGAGTTATTGCCCTTTATAGTCAATTTTTAACCATTTTTCGTAAATCTTAGTAATCTTTTAGAAAAATCTTCTCCCCTGAAACTGCTGGGCCAAATTATTTGAAACTAGGCCACAATCATCATTGGGGTATCTAGTTTTAAAATTGTGTCCGGTGACCTGGCCATCAAACCAAGATGGCCACCACAGCTAAAAATAGAACATAGGGGTAAAATGCAGTTTTTGGCTTATAACTCAAAAACCAAATAATTTAGAGAAAATCTGACATGAAGTAAAATTGTTAATCAGGTCAAGATCTATCCGCCCTGAAATTTTCAGATGAATTGGACAACCTGTTTTTGGGTTGCGGCCCCTGAAATGGTAATTTTAAGGAAATTTTGCTGTTTTTGGTTATTATATTGAATATTATTATAGATATAGGTAAACTGTAAACAGCAATAATGTTCAGCAAAGTAAGATCTACAAATAAGTCAACATGAACGAAATGGTCAATTGACCCCTGTAGGAGTTATTGACCTTTGTAGTCAATTTTCAATCTGCTTCCTTTGTTTAATATTCACATAGACCAAGGTGAGCGACACAGGCTCTTTAGAGCCTCTAGTTCCTATTATCATGATTTTAAGTGTAAAGCTTTCAGTCTACCAGTACTCAGAATTAGGGTATTGATGCATGACATGCTCATTCAATAATGAACTACCAGTAGCTTTCAATTTGTTAAATAAATGCCACTGACCATTATGCACAATCAACTTACATTTGTAGTTTCAAATTCTCTGATTAGAATAGATCAGTATCAAGTAATATGTCAGAAAAAATGTTTGAAAGTTTTTTGATAAACATGATAAAAGTAGTTGTTTCTTTCAGATACACATAGCTGACAGCATATGGAAAATGTATGGCCCCAAATGCTATATTTAAGATCTAGTCAAAACATTTTTTCCATTAAAGCTTTGTTTTTATCTGATTGATTTTTCAACTTTTGTACCAAAATATGGATTTAGCTTTTTCTGCTCATATAAGTTTTTAGATTGAAAACTCAGAGAAACAGGATTTGTCACTGTTCTCCAGTTAGTTAGTTTTTTACAATAAAAGAAGAATTACTTAGTACGTAGTACACTGACTCTTTCATATATCCTAGCTGGGCATTTGTGTCCCATGGAAATATTCTTAACAAAATGTTTTTATACATGTCATTGCAGATGTTTTTCACTGGTATTGTTTAAACAAATATGCCCAACAGTTGCCATCCAACACAGCACCAGCTGGTTACACTTGCCCGTGTTGTAAAGCTGGAATATTCCCTGCACAGAATGTGGTGTCACCTGTAGCTGAACAACTGAAAGAGCATCTGTCTAAAGTTAATTGGGCTAGATCTGGATTAGGGTTACCTTTGGTAGGTATATATTATCCTTTATTATAATATAAGAAGAAACTGGTTCCGTACATTTACATTTGTATCATGTAATTGCCTTTGATTCTGTCATCAAACAAAGATCATGTTATAGGAACAAGCAGATATTATACTGTAAGCCCTAGAAAGGCAATTAAAGAACAAGTAAAAACTACATTAGAGTAAAAGTACTAGAAAATTGGCCACATACAGTCATGTACATTAAATGCTGCTATTTGGCTACCGGCAAGTAAAACAAACTTCAGGCTCTCATGATCTGGTACTTCAGGGTCAACAAATATTGGACCACTATCTTGTATTTATTGTAATGCCAAAAAAAAAAAAAAAAAATCTATGCTTTATTTCTCAGCACATTCCTTTAGACTATCTAGTAGTTTGATTAAGGAATTGCTTTTTAAAATAAAAGACATTTGGTAAATGCTTTTAAAATAAAAAGGCATTTGGTACAG
Organism: Mytilus trossulus; assembly: GCF_036588685.1. NCBI lineage: Eukaryota > Metazoa > Mollusca > Bivalvia > Mytilida > Mytilidae > Mytilus > Mytilus trossulus. The sequence goes on from NC_086375.1 coordinate 35,912,177, forward strand.
TGTTTCTCCCAATACAAGATATTTCATTAAAAAGGAGAAATTGAAATACCATCTTTTATCTAAATATTACAGCATCACACCCATAACATAATTTATAAGAAAACCACTTCAAATAACATCACATTTAAGATTATAGCATCTCATTACCATGATGCTAAAATGCCCTTGGAAGATAGCTCTTAAATAAAGATTGAAAAATACAATTGGTTCATTGTTTTTCTTACACATTTTAGATAGAAGAAACAGAGGCTCCAGTGCAACCAAAGTTTGAAGAGACCAAGATCACACATGATACTTTTGTAAAGAAAGAATATGCACAGACCACATCCTCCAGTCCAAAAACAACACCCAATCATACACGTCCCAGTGCTCATGTAGCGCCAACAGTCAATTCAACACATAGCGTTATAAGTGTAGATACTGGCACATCAGTTAGAGGCTCTGATAAAGCTTATGGAGTAGTAGGTATGTATAGTGTTATAAGTGTAGATACAGGCACATCAGTTAGAGGCTCTGATAAAGCTTATGGTGTAGTAGGTATGTATAGTGTTATAAGTGTAGATACAGGCACATCAGTTAGAGGCTCTGATAAAGCTTATGGTGTAGTAGGTATGTATAGTGTTATAAGTGTAGATACAGGCACATCAGTTAGAGGCTCTGATAAAGCTTATGGTGTAGTAGGTATGTATAGTGTTATAAGTGTAGATACAGGCACATCAGTTAGAGGCTCTGATAAAGCTTATGGTGTAGTAGGTATGTATAGTGTTATAAGTGTAGATACAGGCACATCAGTTAGAGGCTCTGATAAAGCTTATGGTGGTGTAGGTAGGTATGGCAATGCCTAAAATTTATATTCATACCCGTAGCCAGGGTGGTTCGGAGTACGGACGAACCGTCCCCTTGAAAACAAATAAGCACTGTTGAAGTCAATGTTCTGTTCGAATTGTGACGCTTAAAGTCGAGTTTGTGAGTCCGACGAACCCCCCCCCCCCTTGGAAATTCCTGGCTACGGGCCTGAATATTGTGTCACTAAGAAATTGTTTTGCTGTTTTCATTGACTGTTAGTTCTGTGAGTTCCTTGAATGATTTTAAATGGCTTTTGTAGAATTTTATGTCTGTAAATAAAGGGTATTAAAGATCTTAATGCAAACATAGTCGATAAGTGTAGATATTGGACAGTGATACAGTGCTTATTAGTTACAATACAGCTGATGTTGATGTGGTTTTGTATTATTACATCAGGTGTTTTCAATAGTAATGTCTTATTGAAGTGTTGCTTGTGCTAGAGAAATTGGTAGTATTTTATAGAAGAATGCAAATTTAACAAAGTTTTTGAAAAAAGAAGAATCGACCAGATTCCAAACAAAACAAATCATCATCAGCTTGTAATGCTATAATAACTAACTGATCCTGCTAAAGAATTAATAAAGTTATCATTATTTGGCTTTGGCTTTGCTTTTGTTTCTTTTTTTTAAGTTATTAAGTAAAAAGAAATATTAATTGATATTTGTTTTCAGATCCAAGAAAAGTCTTTGACACAACAAAAGATGATTATTTAAATCTATCAAGTGACCACGATGACAACAAATACAGAAGAAGATCAGCCATGGAATGGTTAAAGAATTGGTTGAAGTAAGTAGAGAAACTGGAACTTTAACTTTGTCAGTTGTCTCATGTTTATTATTTTTATGTTGCCTCTTTTTAAAATACAAATATATATACGCATTGGTAGTTTCATAGTCTAGAATGAAAGGTCAAAAATATTTTTCCTATTGCGTAATAACTATATTGAAGACTTGTCATCTGACATCAGTATTTCTTAACTAAAAGTAATATTTAATATTTAAATTGTTAAACACTAATGAGGACATAGATATGAAAGATGTGGTGTGAGTGCCAATGAAACAACTCTCCTTCCAAATAATAATTTAAAAAAGTAAACCATTATAGGTCAATGCATGGCCTTCAACACATGACTTTATTTTAAATAAGTATTATTTGTAATTGAACCGTTGAACATTGAAATGTGATAGTGCGAACGGGTATGATGTCCTATCATACTCTATGACCTCATATTGGAAACATGACTGGAATTTGTGAAAACACGTAGAATAAATCACTATAAAGCACATGTATCACATTTGTAGGAATAAGTACCATCTTAAAAATAAATTTCATAACTCAAACACATTTGTATCAAAGGAAGTTGAAAATCTAAATTCATGCATTTCCTAGAGTTTTCACATAAAATTAATCTTATTAAGTCAAATTTCATGTATTCAGAAAACAAAATGGTTGAATATATTTTTTTTATATATTATCCTCACATCGTCACTGTTTTAGATAAAGCTATACTTTGAATGTGTTTTTTTTAAATTGTTGCTACAAATGTATCATCTTTTTTTTTAACAGTTCTTACTTCTTTAAAAAACAATAAAATTTCTTGTAAAAATTAATATTTCTCTACAAATATATACAAAATAATTGAAGGCATTTCTAAATTAGCTAGTGCTGAGATTCTTAAAATTTGTACAAAAATGACCTCACATTAGTTTTGAAGAAGAAATCTTGATGATCTAAATATATGAAAAATGATAATGTTTACTTCCAGATCAAGGGATGTTAAAGGAAAGAAGAAAGATCCAGCAGCAGTGAGGAAGAAATTCTTTTTAGTTTTATTACTTGGACTTATAGGTTTTATAACTGTGATTATCATATTCCATAGACTAGGCAGAGAGGGATCAGACGATGATCCTTTGTTAGATATGATGGCTAACCCAAACATTAGAGTTAATGAAAATAGAGTGTTAGGAGACTAAATTTGTTATAATTGAATTATTTATATGTTTTTTTGTTTTGGAACATAGATGCTAGGTGCATAGACCCCCTGTTTTTGGTTACTACTGGCAGGGGCGGATCCAGCCATTTTAAAAAGGAGGGTTCCTAACCCAGGACAAAGGGGGGAGGGGGTCCAATTACATGACTCCATTCAAATGCATTGATTGTCCAAAAAAAGGGGGGTTCCAACCCCGGACCCCCCCCTCCTGAATCCGCGTCTGACCGGTATTTTTTTAAGTTTATTTTTGTTTAAATCTATTTCACTTATCTAATGTGTTCTTGGGCTGACCCATACAGTATTAAAAGAAAATTAAGAAGAGAGAGGCAAAATATATTATCTTTTGTAACTGTTATGTCGTATGGATAAGAGTAAGAACATATTAAAAAAGGTCAAGTAAAATTGTAAACTGAGTAAAGAAGATTTAGTGAACAAAAAATAAACATCAGAAAAGGGGAGATCCATGCATCAAGCACCTTTGATTGGATGTAACTTTTTGTTATACATGTTAACCTGTTATATTTGTGGTGCATATTTATGGTAATTTATTAAGATGCTTTGTTACTAGATTATGATGGAGGTTGTACTTTCCACAAGGATATTCACACAGAAAATGTAATCAAAACTGGGAATATAAATACAGTTTATTAAATATAACTGCAATTTTCAAGATATACATCAGACTTTCATTTTTCATATTCAAATCAAAAGCATGATGTGTATATAGAGATAGGAAAAGGGCAAGTCAAAGACTGGCTGATTCGTTGCCTTGTGTTCTTTTAAAAGTAAATAAATTGCTGGAGGACCATTTACTGCATCCACAAGAAAAATATACATGTATGCTCTACAGAAGGTGATTGATCTGTGCTTAGATCTAGAGCTTAACAGAATCAACTTTATGGTGAACTTTTTAGTTTAACAAAATCTGCTTCACTGGGAACTGTGGAAATTAAAATATTTATATTTTGGTGAATTCAGAGCTAAATAGTCTGTTTTTAGGACACAAACTGTTTAAATGTATAAGCATATATAATTGCAACTTTAAATTGTATCATCAATAGTATTTAACATTTATTATATATTGGTCACATACTTTACAAAACATTGCCTCATGTTATTTCATTATCACATAAATGATTATGGACAAAAAGCTTTCTGTCGTAAACAACTTATCATGACAGTTAGCGCAGACAAGATGTTATCAGTGGTTATGTTGGCAAATTTGTGGAAATAAAATTTTAAGTAGCTGATGTTAAGATTTCAATTTAATAGGGCAAAAAGTGTAGATGTCTAATAAATGAAAAACAAAAGATTTAGATATCATTACTCATGTTTGAATAAAAGACTCACCAATCGAGGATTGAAAATTGATAGATAACATTTTACCTATTATCTTCTCATTGCACTTTTGTTTTTTGTTTAAATCTAATTTTAAGATAAAACAGTATTTAAAATAATTGTTCAAAAATTAGAGAGATTTTTTATACAAAATCTACATGTTATTTGTGTTTATCTGTACTTTTCAAGCCTTTCTAATTTAATCACAGCAGAAATAAAAGTTAAGTATATGTTTTTTTCCTCTTTCATTATCGACTGATAATTGGTGTCAGACAAAGTGTTTATCTAAATATTGAAGTTATTTAAATGAATTTTTGTAGAGTGGTAGCTATTTTCAAAATTATATAACTGCATGGCATGTCATGATAATATCTGTTTTGTAGATCATTGTAGAAGATATTCCATTCATTTGCACATAGCAAACAGAACATTAAATTAGTTTTTGGAGGAAATTTCTATGTGAGAGTAAGTTTAGTTTTTGGAGGAAATTTCTATGCGAGAGTCACAAGTCCATAAAAATTTGATTTTGTCTAAATTGTGGTCATCAACTTTATACTTAATTTGGCCTGTTTAACATTTTTAATTTCAAGCTTCAGTGATGAGTTTTTTTAAGACGAAACATGCGCCTGGCACAAATATAAAATTTTAATCCTGCTATCTATGATGAGTTTAGATTTATTTATAACAACATGCATTGACATTTTATGATTGGAAGAATACATGCAATTCTCTAACTTTAATATTTCACCATTTGTTTGAACTGATACAACAATAGTAGTGGCAAACTATGCATGGGGGCACAATGGGGACCAAAGCTAAATTGTATATATAGTGCTTATAAAACCGTTATAATATTGACACAATTCATTTGCTAACATTTCTCAAAATCATAAAATATCATAATTATACAGTATTATACAATCTGTTATCACTTGAAATACATGTAAGCATTAACATATAAATAATGATTGGTATTGAACTGGAGGAGAAAAACAAAAAATATTTTTATGAAATTTTTAATTAATTATTTATTCACAGGAATATTTGTCATGTAACACTTGTGTGTTTAAGGTAATCATTTTCTTTGATTCTTCTAAAATTTTTGTGCATACATACATACCCTTAACTTTTATCATGTTTTTATTCCAGCAATGTTTAAGTTTTATTTTGACAAAATTTCTTTTAACTGTACCTGATATGTATCAACAAGTTGCCTTTAAAAATATAATTTTATGATTTATATTCTCATAATGGAGAAGTAAGATAATGCCTCATAGAATTCTGAAGTTTAAAAAAGGTAAAAGTATTACATATACCACACTATTTACGAGTTAACATATTTAAATGACGAATCTGCAGGATGAGTTCGTTTAAATATGTTAATGAGTAATATGTGGTACATACATGTATGTTTTGTAACATCATTTAAAAGTGACAGGGTGATTTTTATTCAATATAAAGCAGTGGGAGTGTTGTTCTAGCCCCCTGCTTAGCATGTGCAAGAGAAAATCAATCCAGTCATTTTTTTCAAACTTTATATTAAACCATGGTTTTTCAGAAACTGAACTATTAAGCAGATTATCACGTAAAAACTTCAAGGGAAAAAAGCCCTATTATGTTACAATATCTAACAAATAACTTTCTTCAGATGCTCTCTAGACTTTAAGTCTGTCAGATATGAGCAATTCTATTTATGAATTTTGCAGTACATATTTGCTCTATGACTTCAGACTTCTTGCTTCAAACGAAAATTGCATCAACTGGCATAATAACCTAGTTTTGAGAGCTTGTCATAGTAAATTATAATATTTCAATTTTCAATATCAGCCATGTTTTTTTCTTCAAAAAAGGTATTTGGTGTAAAAGATATTTAATACACAATTGTTAATGTGGATCTTTTATTTTGCCCAATGACTATAACTACGAACATAATCTCTTTAAAATGTTCATGATTTCAGTGACATCAATACTGACATCTGGAAATTGACACAATTTTGAAAGGATACATTGAAGAATTTGTCTATCTTACTTTTTATGGGGGAGAAATTATGGTCACCATGCCTTCTACTCGTTTTGAGTTACATGTACTTCTTTTTTTTTTACAATATTTAAATGCTTATTGTTATGAATAAAGATCTTTATAAATGTCTTAATATTTTTGTATTGTTTGAAAAACATTTTTTTTTATTCCAAGCTACCTTCAATCTATCAGTAATTAAAATGAGTGCCCTACACTTGCACCTCATATTTGTTTGATGGTTTATGTGTCCCAAATGGAAGATTCCACACAAAACATAGAAAGTGAGGAGCAAATGCAGAGAATTTATTCTAATGAGATTGAGCTAGCTTAAGCAACCCATGGATTTTTAGTTGTTCTAAGTTTTATGATTATATCTGTATTACTATCCAAGACAGATAAAATATACATAATTTCTGTTGATTCAGTAAGTAGTTCACATAATTATATATTGTCAGTACATAACATAAATACTGCCAAAATTAGACTGCTTTAAGCCAGTGAAAAGGGAGATGGAAAGAAACATTAGAAATATATGAATAAAAGGAGATGATTTTTGCTATAAATGAAGCAGCATTTATTAAAGGGCACACAAAAATCAACATAAAAGAGTCAATACAGTAACATAAGTCCAGCTCTGAATCACTCCAAGTTTACATAATTGCACAACAGGTTAAGATTTTAAACGACCAATTGCAGTCAGTCTTCACTAAAGAAGATATGAGCAGCATCATCATGACATGACCAACATAAAGCTAAATGATCAGATAATATATCAGTGCTCATACTAAAAGAAGCAGGCAATATGATGATCTATGATGGCTCCCATCCTGTACAATCTTTTAAATATCCGTTGACAACGATGTAGACGACTAGAAAGAAAAAAACTATCGTTTCAATTTTCCCCAAAAATAAAAGGAAAAGCATATAGCAGCAATTTATCGTCTGGTATCACTTACTTGAATTCTATTTCATGCAAGGTTCTCTAACATATGATCTACAGTTCAGTCACTACATCAAGGCCGTAGCGCATGTCCTTTTAAAGTGAGGCATTTCGCCGAGCGGAGCGAGGCGAAAAATTTTTGGTCCTTTTTTTTTAGGGGGGGTCGGATGCATGAAACGGAAGAAGCTTATTTCAGCATTACTATCTATAATATAAAAAAAAAAATATATAACAGAAATGCGGGTTTTTTTTATTTATTAGCTAGCCTAGTAAGTAACAAAACGAGTTTCAATATCAAAGTTAATCTCTGTTGGTCAACCAAAACGTTCCGATTCTCCTGTGACCTGTACTATTAAAAAGCTTCAACACACGTTCTGATGTATATATATATATATATATATATACAACTCGTCTAAACATTAACCCAACAATGTATATATATTTATCTCCAACAGCAAGTTACCAGCGTCTAAAAGACTAGAACATATTATAAGCATCAATTAGGATATATTTATTATACATAATCATTAACCATAAGAATAGGTACAGAGAAGACTAGACCAACATTGTTACTTAACCAGATTGTTGACGTTCTAATGTCACAAGTGATCACAAGTTATCTGTAAACATGTAAACATTCCCCTGGAAGATGTCAACCTACCTGGACACATTATTCTACCAATTTTTAAGTCATTGGTCTGACCTACCGTTTGGGGTTCGAACCCACGGCCTACCACAATAGAATCAATGGAACACGCTAGCATACAACCATACAATGCTACTAATAATATTAAAAAAAAGAAACACGAAAAAAATATTTTCAAACAATACAAAAAATATATTTCATACTTTTATTAAAGATAAATAAAAATCATGAATTGCCTTATACATTAAAGACTTCCATATAAAAGGCGCTTCATGATTTTGTTTAAATTAATTATAAATAATCATTCAATTTATATTTTTTGGTCAATGAATTATTTTATCGATTTGCATTTGCAGCATGTTTGTTGTTCAGTGTGTAAACATTGGTAGATTCAAAAATAAACCAAGAAAGTTATAAGCCAGCATACTTATTGGGGGGTGTTTATACTCATGAGTTTCCCTTTTCATCTTTTTTTCTCTTTAAAGAACCCGTCTTCAACCAGTTTTGTAACGACATAAATAAGATTTGTCTCATCTTTTGTATTTTGATTTGTAATCGGGACACTTATCTTTTTACCGTCACCGCTATGGTAAAATAATTATATTCAAAATCGCTGCTGCAGATTGGAAACACTGGATGTAGTGTGTCGGTAGATAGTTTGAAACTCGAAACTCGCATATTGATAATGTAAAATACATGAAATTAAAAAAAAATGACACTTATAAAGTTTGATCGTCGTTTCAAAAGTGAGGCATTTGCCTCATTTGCCTCCATTACGCTACGGCCTTGTACATTTTTATAACAGCATAAAATGATCGAAAATCAGCTTGAATTTATAATAGAGCTCGTAGATCTTGTAAGACACCCGTGATATCAAAGATCGAAGGAATTGCCAAACAACTGAAATCAGGTTTTATGGCACAGGCATTTGTTTCCATCCATAGGAAAGTCGACTATCCATATAAATATGGATAGTCTCGACTATCCATATAAATATGGATAGTCGACCGTCCTATGGATAGAAACAAGTGCCTGTGTTATATGACTTAGGCAGCAACCATTTGATTTTCGGGGGGGGGGGGGGGGGGGGGGGGGGGGGGGGGGGCTATGGGTTTTTTTTGGAAAAAAAAGTTTGTTTCCAGTTTTTGGAGAAAAAAAATTTGTTTGTTTCACCCTCAACTGCCACTATATGTAATGCTAAAATTGAAAGAAAAAAAAATATTTTGACTTGTCGCGAAAAAAATAGATTTTTTTCGCCACAGGCGGAAAAAAAAAAAAAAAAATTGTCAAGAAAAAAAAAACATAGCCCCCCCCCCCCAGAAAATCAAATGGTTGCTGCCTTAATATGGCGGTCAATTTGGTATTATTAACTCGATTTTGCTCAGACTTTTGATAAAGTACCACACAACATACTACTCGACAATCTCAGCAACTATTTGTATCAGAGACGAAAAACCTAAAAATGATAAAATCTTTTTTAGAAAACCGGACAAGTCATGCGGTAGTTGATGATTTCAAGTAATCACTTGGAGATGTACTACTAGTATTATGGATTCAACAAGGTACTGTGTTAGACCCCTTACTCTTCTAAGTATTTATTTATAATGACTAACCAGAATCAATTCAAATTCGATTGTTGAAACTCTTCGCTGACGACTGCCTACTTCTCCATCACTTTAAGAATTAAAATTACAACTGGACTTTCCATAACTATAGATAAATGGGAAACCAAATGACAGATGCAATTTCAATTTGAAAAATGTACCGTTATTCGCATTAGCACCAGCATTTAATTAATAAAAAGAGAAATTACTGCCACACTCTGAACCAACTAGCAAATAACTACGAACAAATTTAAGCAAGGACTTACAATGGAATCATGTTGACATCACTACCAAATAAGCATCCTAAACTATCGGATTCCTTAGACGAAACGTACGAGGATGGAGTATAAACGTAAGATATGCAGTAGTCTTCTCTGACATAATTTCGTCTTTTCTCTGTGATGTCATTTGTTCCATACATTCCAGAAGAATCAAACAGCCGATAACAAATGTTGATTGGCAATATGTAAGACTAACTTTGAAATATGATAGTGCGACATTAGACCCTCGTACCACCAAAGACGTATCGACTATGGCAAGTTCAGATGTCATGTAAATCAAAAGTGGGCCGATAAGTTTGTACCAAACAAATATACAAAACAAATGGATGGGTCACAAGTATGATGATTAAAGTCACCTATACGGTAAACCAGGAACATATATATACTCCCCTCGGACTATACAAGAGAAAAACCTTCTCCTAACAGCTTCTACGGAAGCTCTGTGTCTGAAAATAGTGGGGTTCCAGTGTGCACTCTCCATCTATAGTGCACCTTAGAAATTAACACCATATATATATATATATAGACAGCAGCGAAGTGAACATAATTGTATAGTATTTCAAAAAGTTTTATCTGTAAATGATGACAGGAGAATTGCGGGCTTTGAGATAATATATGTCGTAACAAGCAGTCAGTTTGATCAAATTTGTCAAATTAAGTTCAAAAACATCACTTATATCAGTGTGGTTGGCTTGCAAAATAATAATTAAATCTCATTGTGTGATTTCAATATTTTAACCTTATTTTTATTTAAAAAATGACATCAAACAGGCCTAGAAAAATCCAATGGCACGTGCTTGCTATCAACTGTTTTTGTCTCGGGAAATATCACCGTCGGCAGTTTTCGGAGATCATCTGATTAATAAGATGGATTCTAAACTTATAATCTGTGTCATTTTGGTCCCTTGTGGAGAGTTGTCTCATAATTGGCAATCATACCACATCTTTTTTTTTTATATAACTATTTTTTTGTATTTAGTTAGTAATGATCAGTAATCGAATTTGTATTATATTCGTAACTAAGAATCTTTGATCCTAATTCTTTGTCATAGTCTAATATTTAAAAATCAAAATATGAGAATATAAGTCACATCGGTCAACAAGAATTTGACAGATTATGCCCCTTTCAAACTTTTATTAAATAGACAACTTTCAACAGTTATTTAATAATTAAAAAGTTACTTTTTTTCGTTTCCGTGAAAGATAAAATGATCATACAAATCACGCGAGTAGAAATTCGAGAGCAGCTTACTATTCACGAATGTCTGGTATTGAAAGAATAAACAAAACCTTTCGATCTTGTTTCTTTGATTATAAACTAACCCCACTGGACCTCGTTTGTTTAATCCATAATCCGTTTATACACCGGTTGCTTCCCCTGCAGTTGTTTTTATAAGTTTAAAAGTTAGTACACGAATAGTCAACATTACCAAATACCATAGTCATGGTGAGTTAAACTTTAGATTATTATTACTTCTGTATATACTTGCATCTAATTTTAAACACAGATGAAATTTGATGCATGACCTTATTTTGACTGTATGATTATTGACATTAAATGACCTATAGACATATAAAACTTGTGGCTAAGTGTGCCAGTTCATTTCAAGTTTTATAGTAATGAATTCAACACGGTTAGATAGAATAAAACTCACGAAATTACAAAATTGAAAGAAGAAGATATGATTTTTGCACTCAAAACGAAAGTGAAACACGTGGAGCACTATTCAAGCATAAAATACTGCAGAGAGTGTGTCTGTCGAAATATTGCTTTTTAACGGTGACAAATAGAAGATAGAAACTTATAGTTGGTTCTATTTTTTTTAATGAATCGATATGTTTTAACATTTTTGGTGTTCTTTGGTGTGTAACAAACCTCGTCTCTTTTGTCAAGTTGATCGGCAAAAAAATAATTGAACCTGAGTGAGCTACAGTATAATAATGACTGTAGCAGTATGTGATGCTGAGTTCTGCTTATTCAATAGTTTATTTCAGTTGTGCATTGAATGTCTAGTCTAACATTATCATAAATTAAATACTGTGCACAAAAGTAAACGAAGAGCAACTGATATATAAGTAGCTTGAGACAATCCGTGCATATTTTAGGAGAAACTGGAATCGGATGGAGATTCACACGAACAGTTAACTATGACAGTAACTGAGTACATAACATGCAGTCGTTGGGAATAATTTACGAAACTTGTTACCGAGTCGACTACTAATATATTGTAGGCGGAAATAAAACACAAGACGAAATTATTGTCTGGCAACAAATAAAGCCTAAATATGAAAACAAAGGAGATTGTAATGGGGGTCTCATTGTGGGGTTCTGATCCCGGATCCTGCTTACTGTTTTGTCTGATTCCCGTATCCTGCTTACTGTTTTGTCAGATTCCCGTATCCCGCTTACTGTTTTGTCAGATTCCCGTATCCCGCCTACACTATGACATAATGTATGTAAGCAATTTTCACTAGTGTCCCGCTAGACCTCATTTCACGTTTCACGGCACAATAATTTGACTTTCACGTGTCACGTTTACAAAAAAATCGGTAATCCCGCGTCACGTTTGGAGCCCAATGAGACCCACTGTAATGTCTATCTAACACCTAGTAGAAAAGAGCAATGGTTAAAAATTTGAATCAGGTCATTGTTAAATTACCAAAAGACAAATTAATTGCTGTACAGTAACTAGACAATGAATGACACTTGGTCACAGAAAGAGCTACTAGTATTACTATTAACTAGGCAACTTTTAAAACCAAAAATCTCGAAAAGTAAAGCAATGTAGAACGAGCTGAGACTACAATGTCAACGACGTAGACGGTCATGATAATAACGCTGATTGTGATGATTATGATCATGAAGGTAAATATGATATGCATGTTCAGGAGTGTTACTTATTTATGTCATATGAATATTTACAATTATCTGCACGACAGACTCGCCACTCCGATTGACGTGGATGGAAACCAATTGCCTTCCATCCATACCATTGTTTGGTATATTATGACATGACTGTTATATCTATTCAACAATGTACTGTTTGCATAATTATATTTTTTTCTTATTTAACACTTATTGTTGATTTGTATACGTGGTGTTCGCTTGTGTCTCTGATGTCCAGTATATGTTTTGTTATAACTTATTACTTGTGCTCTGTGTGAGTGATCAACCGATGTGGTAGATCTGATCTGAATAATATTCTGATCCATCTTTACTCGCTATCTAGTTTAAAATCAAATAAGGATTACGAAATCTGAGACCTGTAATTTGATTAGATTTTGGTAAATCTAGAAGAAACTTTAGTATCACATCAATAACTCATCATAACTCATCCTAACTATCACTTGCACTTATAAAGATTAATGTCAAGCATGAAGTCGCTTATGTATACCATATAAGTAAGTATAAGTAGATTATTTATTATAGTGACTTGTGTAATTACAGAAGTGTATCAATTAACATAGTTTAACATAATATATACACATACACCCGACCCACTGGGTCTATAAGTCACCTGAATATGTTCATATCTGATCTGTGTCACGAATTTAGTAAGTCTCAATAATCAATTTTGTATCTAGTCAGAAACTATAATTAACAAGGGTACAAAGCGATGTACTCCTAAGAAATGATGTATTGCTTTATTTATAATATTCTCCAAAGCTTGGAACTAACGGCATTCCTGATCCAAAGTCTAATATAGGCACTACACAAGCATAAAACAGTTTTTCGTATGATTTAACTCCAACCTCTTAAACTTGATGAATACTTGATTTTATTTTCCCCAATGCTCGTCCTGATCCCTTTGATAATGCTTCAGTGTGTGTTGAGAAGTTTCCATTATAAATGTAAATACGACTCCTAAATACTTGTACTTTTTAACAGTTTCAAGTTTATTTCGACCAACACTGAATTCAAAGTCTGTAGGTTTAGCTCTAGATTTTCTAAAATGCACGCATTTCGATTTACTTATGTTTATAAAAGCTCTCCATCGTTTGCACCAGTTCTGAAGTTTGTGTTAACATTTGTTGTAAGTCCTTTTCATTTTTTGCCAAAAGTGCAATATCGTCAGCATAAAGCAATATATAGAGACTGCTGTCATTTAATCCAATTCCAAGATTCATATCGTTTAACTCCATCACCAGGTCATTAACAAATATCGAAAACAATGTTGGCGATAAATTGTCACATTGTTTTACACCCGTTTCGCAACAGAACCAGTCGGTAAGTTTACCGTTTCATCTCACACATTATTCAGAACTCTGGTAAAAGTTTTTTTTATAGAGTTATACACTTTTCCATTAATGTTATATCGTAGTAGTTTGTACAACATATCATCTTTCTGTCAATGAAATCAAAACATTTTGTCAAGTCGATAAAAGCAACGAATAAGTTCTCATTATTTTGGATTGTACTATTAAGGGTGAAAATATGGTGTTCTCATGGACGATTCCGTCTAAATCCGTTTTGTTCGTCCACTAACAAGTCATTATCTTCTAAATAATTCTTGACTCTTCTATTAATAACGGTGCACTGTGAAGTTTACTTATACAAGGCAACAAGCTTATTCCTCTGTAGTTCATCGGGTCTCTCGAATCAGTGTTACTATCTTTCAGAATTGGACAAAATATAAGCCATATCAAAGGCACATCGGCATCATTTGTTACATTAAACTTCAGAAAAGTTGCACAGGAACCACGCGAGAGCCATATGCAGTTTCTGTAACAGAAACCCCACATTGGAGCCACACATGTGTTCTACTGACGCGAAACAGGTATCAGACGCCAATGTCAGAGACATCGACATACCGACACACATTACTAAAAAACACACTCAAATGTAATGCAAATTCCAATATCATGGCGGGCGGTATTTCTTACTCAGTTTGACAGACACATTATCCTGTGGCTTTAATCTACTTTCTTTTTAGACGTCTTCGGGACTGGTTAAAACCGTGATACCATATGGGGTTCGTTTTGTCCCGTTATTGTCGAGCCTTCGACTTTAGTCGAAAAAGCGAGACTAAGCGATCCTACATTCCGTCGTCGTCGGTGTCGTCGTCGGCGGCGTCCACAAATATTCACTCTGTGGTTAAAGTTTTTGAAAATTGAATAACTTTCTTAAGCTATACTGGATGTCTACCAAATTTGGACAGAAGCTTGTTTATGATAATTAGATAGTATCCAGAAGTAAATTTTGTAAAAATAAAATTCCATTTTTTCTGTAATTTATTTATAAATGGACTTAGTTTTTCTGCGGGGAAACATTACATTCACTCTGTGGTTAAAGTTTTTAAAATTTGAATAACTTTCTTAAACTATACTGGATTTCTACCAAATTTGGACAGAAGCTTGTTTATGATCATTAGATAGTATCCAGAAGTAAATTTTGTAAAAATAAAATTCCATTTTTTCTGTAATTTATTTATAAATGGACTTAGTTTTTCTGCGGGGAAACATTACATTCACTCTGTGGTTAAAGTTTTTAAAATTTGAATAACTTTCTTAAACTATACTGGATTTCTACCAAACTTGGACAGAAGATTGTTTATAATCATAAGAAAGTATCCAGAAGTAAATTTTGTAAAAATAAAATTCCATTTTTTTCTGTTTTTTACTTATAAATGGACTTAGTTTTTCTGAGGGGAAACATTACATTCACTCTGTGGTTAAAGTTTTAAAATTTTTAATAACTTTCTTTAACTATCCTGGGTTTGTACCAAACTTGGACAGAAGCTTGTTTATGATCACAAAATAGTATCCAGAAGTAAATTTTGTAAAAAAAATAAATCCATTTTTTCCGTATTATACTTTAAAATAGACTTAGTTTTTCTGCCAGGAAACAACACATTCACTCTGGTTTATTTTTAAAAAATTTAACTTTCTTATACTGTTTTAAATTTGTACCAAACTTGGACAGAAGCTTGTTTATGATCAAAAGCTAGTATCTAGAAAGGAAATTTGGTTAATATTTTGTACCTGTGTATCTATTTTACTTATAAATGGACTTAGTTTTTCTTCCAGTTAACATTACATACAGTCTGCAGTTAAAGTTTTTAAAACATTTATTCGATTCATCAACTATCCTGAAATTTTTACCAAACTTGGACAGAAGCTTCTTACAATCAAAAGATAGTATCAAGCGGAATATTTTTATTGATTGTTTTCCTCATTTTTGTTGAGCCTGGGAATTACAGCAAAAGTAAGCGAGACACTGGGTTCCGAGGAACCCTTAAGAATTTTTAATTTATAATGTTGTGTTTTTCTTCCAGTTAACATTACATACAGTCTGCAGTTAAAGTTTTTAAAACATTTATTCGATTCATCAACTATCCTGAAATTTTTACCAAACTTGGACAGAAGCTTCTTACAATCAAAAGATAGTATCAAGCGGAATATTTTTATTGATTGTTTTCCTCATTTTTGTTGAGCCTGGGAATTACAGCAAAAGTAAGCGAGACACTGGGTTCCGAGGAACCCTTAAGAATTTTTAATTTATAATGTTGTGTTTTTCTTCCAGTTAACATTACATACAGTCTGCAGTTAAAGTTTTTAAAACATTTATTCGATTCATCAACTATCCTGAAATTTTTACCAAACTTGGACAGAAGCTTCTTACAATCAAAAGATAGTATCAAGCGGAATATTTTTATTGATTGTTTTCCTCATTTTTGTTGAGCCTGGGAATTACAGCAAAAGTAAGCGAGACACTGGGTTCCGAGGAACCCTTAAGAATTTTTAATTTATAATGTTGTGTTTTTCTTCCAGTTAACATTACATACAGTCTGCAGTTAAAGTTTTTAAAACATTTATTCGATTCATCAACTATCCTGAAATTTTTACCAAACTTGGACAGAAGCTTCTTACAATCAAAAGATAGTATCAAGCGGAATATTTTTATTGATTGTTTTCCTCATTTTTGTTGAGCCTGGGAATTACAGCAAAAGTAAGCGAGACACTGGGTTCCGAGGAACCCTTAAGAATTTTTAATTTATAATGTTGTGTTTTTCTTCCAGTTAACATTACATACAGTCTGCAGTTAAAGTTTTTAAAACATTTATTCGATTCATCAACTATCCTGAAATTTTTACCAAACTTGGACAGAAGCTTCTTACAATCAAAAGATAGTATCAAGCGGAATATTTTTATTGATTGTTTTCCTCATTTTTGTTGAGCCTGGGAATTACAGCAAAAGTAAGCGAGACACTGGGTTCCGAGGAACCCTTAAGAATTTTTAATTTATAATGTTGTGTTTTTCTTCCAGTTAACATTACATACAGTCTGCAGTTAAAGTTTTTAAAACATTTATTCGATTCATCAACTATCCTGAAATTTTTACCAAACTTGGACAGAAGCTTCTTACAATCAAAAGATAGTATCAAGCGGAATATTTTTATTGATTGTTTTCCTCATTTTTGTTGAGCCTGGGAATTACAGCAAAAGTAAGCGAGACACTGGGTTCCGAGGAACCCTTAAGAATTTTTAATTTATAATGTTGTGTTTTTCTTCCAGTTAACATTACATACAGTCTGCAGTTAAAGTTTTTAAAACATTTATTCGATTCATCAACTATCCTGAAATTTTTACCAAACTTGGACAGAAGCTTCTTACAATCAAAAGATAGTATCAAGCGGAATATTTTTATTGATTGTTTTCCTCATTTTTGTTGAGCCTGGGAATTACAGCAAAAGTAAGCGAGACACTGGGTTCCGAGGAACCCTTAAGAATTTTTAATTTATAATGTTGTGTTGTGCGTTATTTGCCAGGGTATTGTCAGAACCATTTGGTATTTTCTGCTTTTATTTGAAACACTGTCATCCCGCTGCAGTCACGCTTCATTGATTCCCTATATAAGCAACCAATTTTTTTCCCAAAAGGGGGGGGGGGGGGTGCGAGCCCCCTGCCCCCTAAATCCGCCTCTGTGAGAATCATAGCTGTGATTATCGTAAATTAAAGATGTTCATTTTATGATGACTAGAATATGAATTATGACGTTCTTTTACGAATACCAAGATATATAACTGTTTCTATGATTTTCAGACTATACTCCAAGTTCAGCATGTGTTTGCAGTAGTGATGTGCATTTCAAATACATGTAAATAAATGATGTGCCAGATGTTCAGAAAAGTTTCCAACCCGAGAGCAATACATTTCTATGTTTTTTAACATGTATATCATATTGCCTTCTCTTTACAAATCATTCAATGGCAAATAATATATGTATATTTATTTATTTTAAATCTTCTCAAATCTTCTCAAACAGCCAATGGTCGGATGGGACCGGTAGTGTCGTTATAAATTTGAAGAAAATTTACATGTGCCGTGTCAAAAAAAAATATTTGACAAAAAATAAGAAAGTAATTTTTCATTTATAGGTTATTTCATTTGCAGCTCTATTCCCAAATTTTTATTAGTATTTGGTTATATAATTGAGAATGGAAATGGGGAATGTGTCAAAGAGACAACAACCCGACCAAATAAAAAAACAATGTAGCGAGAAATTCCCGCACCCGGAGGCGTCCTTCAGCTGGCCCCTAAACAAATATATACTAGTTCAGTGATAATGAACGCCATACTAATTTCCAAATTGTACACAAGAAACTAAAATTTAAATAATACAAGACTAACAAAGGCCAGAGGCTCCTGACTTGGGACAGGCGCAAAAATGCGGCGGGGTTAAACATGTTTGTGAGATCTCAACCCTCCCCTATACCTCTAACCAATGTAGAAAAGTAAAAGCATAACAATACGCACATTAAAATTCAGTTCAAGAGAAGTCTGAGTCTGATGTCAGAAGATGTAACCAAAGAAAATAAACAAAATGACAATAATACATAAATAACAACAGACTACTAGCAGTTAACTGACATGCCAGCTCCAGACTTCAATTAAACTGACTGAAAGATTATGATTTCATCATATGAACATCAGGCACAATCCTTCCCGTTAGGGGTTTAGTATCATACCATCATAACATATATGAGAAGAACATAACCCGTGTCATGCCAACAACTGTTTTTAGAATAAATGTGTTTAGTTCCGACGCAAAGACCTTATCAGTGACTCAATATTAACGCCAAAATATGCAATCTTTAATGACTTGACAACAGTATCGTAATTATATCCCTTCTTAATAAGTCTATTCAAAGGTTTTGTAAGTTTATGAGGTGAATACTGACACCTTTGTGCTTTATAAAGAATATTTCCATAAAAAATTGGATGTGAAATACCTGAACGTATAAGAAGTCTGCATGTTGAATTATATTTACGAATGATGTCTTTATACCGATGATAAAATTTAGTTAATGTTTTGACTAGTTTGTGATATCGAAAACCCTGGTGTAATAATTTTTCAGTAATACATACATTTCTCTCGTTAAAATCTATAACATTGTTACATACACGAGCGAATCGTACAAGTTGAGATATATAAACACCGTAAGATGGTTGTATTTGGTTATGTTTGTATTGTGTTCAATGTCATTTGTTTCTAGATCTTAGATTCTGCTTTATAGTTTCGTACTGTTACTTTTCTGTAGAGGTGGAGCCCAACGGTGCATTAACAACATCTTAAATAGAACTAAATGCTCATAAGTATAAACTCTATGTACCCATGCTTTGCTTTTCCTATGACAAGCGCTTGAAACAAGGATATGATAATGTAACTACACAATACACAATATAAAAAAACACGCACCGCTATATACGTCTCCAACAGCTAAGGGTTACGATCCAGTCCGAGGAAGGGACTGGATCGTAACCCTTGGCCAGTGAAGTTGTGGAGAGCAGGGGACTGGATTGCAATACTTGGCTAGAGAAGATGCACTTTATATAACTTTCTAACAACAACTATACCAGTCATAATTACAATATAAAATGATGATTATTTTAGATTTGATTTTTTTCTAAAAGTACGATTGAGATTAATTTAATATCGATTAGGATCAACTGACATCCGTGTTCTTTTTAAAAAATGACGCAATCATTCATGGTTTTAGTCAATGATGTTGTAATAGGTTTTATATTGATAGCAGATAATTATATTTTTAATTAATTATGAAAAAAGTTTTGAAAGTTTTTAAAATGACTTTTTTATTTCTTAAATTCAAAATAGGTTCAGCAACATCCGTGTACTTTTAAAAAAATCCGAGTACAGTTCGAGTTGTACTATAATATAAAGAAGAGACAATATGGGTTAAAAACTAATTAATTTATAATTCAATGCATCAATCAGTAAACAAAGTTCGATTTAGAAAATAACATTACGTCCGGTTTTGTTCAAACTTAAATCATTTAAAATGCAATATTGATTTTTTTGGTTTGAGTGACTCAATATAATTTTCTGGTATATTTTAAGAAAAAGAAAGGCCAGAAAGCGACTTTTCAATCTGACTTAAATACAGATCCTCGATTGATCGCTTTTGCATTTTTGAGTGTGTTTTGTGATGTATAGTAGTCCTACAATATAAGACTTCGTAGGTTCATATCATTTGCATTCAACTTTTTTTTATCGGATATTTGTTTTACTCTCAACATTATCATCATGATCATTAAAAAAATATCATTTGCATTCAATGTTTTTTTAACGGATATTTGTTTGAGGCTTAAGAGTGTGTACGCTATGGAGAAATCAATATATAAAAAAATCAATAATATATTTGAAACAGGAATGCTCTTTTACACGTCGGTGATCGTGTCTTTAGCAGAAAAAACCCAAACCAAACGGAAAGACTAAGCAATCAGGACAATTTCCTTTGTTTTTATTTTATCGAAAATTTTAAAATCACATTTAATAACCGAGATAAAAGGTCCTACTAAAAAATGCTCAGGAGCGCTCGGGGAAAAGAAAAATGCAACGGGTAAGGAAAAAAATAGCGCCCGGTAGAATAAAATAATAATATTTTACAACAATAAATGTTTTCCTGAATAAAAAAAAAATAATCATTGCTTGTTTTGTCCTTGATATATATTTTTTTTACTTTCTTTTATTTGTTTTTCAATAGTCAGGATTAAACATTTAACATACATGTACCCCTATACGCTACCACCTGACAAGGGTATCAAGAGGTAAGGTTACATATAGAAAATAACTTAAGTGTTATTATTTAAAAAAAAATTATTCCGAATATCTTTTAAGAATCGCGCAGTGTTAAAACAAGAAAAAACACTTAAGTTTAAATTAATTCAAAGTTGGTGAAATGAACTATAAATTACAAAAAAAGGGGAGCTAATTCCGTAATTCGCTATCATTCTTACTAATCATTTTAACTATAACACGAATAGTTCATTAGTAGTCTATTCTATCGATCACTTCAGTTACCAAGTAGGATTATTACGTCGAGGGACTGAATTATTGAGGTTCGATTCTTACAAAGACGCACTTTAGCTTCAGGTGTGCTCTCTTAGACGTCCGCGTTTAACATATGACCAAACCCAGACAAAAGTGAATTGGATAATTATCTTGTTTTTATCTTCTTTTTTGAAGCATTTTACTGGCTGCTTTTAAAAAAAAATCGTTATTTTCTTTTCGAAATTCAATGCATTTTAAATATAATCGATTGAATGTCAGTCGGTCGAAGAGTTTTGCCGACGAACTGTCTTTGCAGTGACTCTTCAACGGACACCTGATACCGGAACCGGATATCTAATTTGTTTACAATGGCCGAGACGAATGAAGACGAAAATCAGAAACCTGTCATTAAAACTGAAGCTGTGGACAATGAAACAACAGACAGTGCTTCAAATTATGCCTTCCAAACAGAAAATCAGTTCAACCCATACAATGTTAACATGGAACAATGGTTGATGGAAAAGTTATACCGTCAGAACGAAATGTACCTTAGAAGTCTGAGTGCTGCTGCAGCGGCAGCAACAGCAACAGCATCGGTGTCAACACCTGCTTCTTCTTCATCGGCATCTCCATCATACAGCACAGAACAACAAACTACCGATACGATATTGAATGGAACAACAGCCCCACAAGAACCAGAAAAAACACCTGAAGACAATCGAGGTGCAAACTCCTCAATTTTGCAAATCTTGTCAACTCCCCCAACATATGCAGCTGCAACTTTAGCCATGGATGCCGCAGACAAGAAAAGAAAAGAATTGTCATTGAAACAAAAAGTTGATATGATACAAGCAAGCAATGGGAAAAGCCAGAGACAGCTTGCTGATGAATTCAATGTGTGTAAAAGTCAGGTCCACAATATCATGAAAAGAAAAGATGAAATATTAGAGACATTTGAATATTCAACGCCATCGAATAGAAAAAGACGATTTATAAGGACAGAAAATGAAGAAATCAATATATTGACACTTCAGTACTATTTGAAAATGAAAGAAATGGAAATAAATGTGACAGGTTCAATGCTACAAAGAAAGGCAAGGGAAGTTGCTCAACAGTTGGGTAGAACTGAATTTAAAGCATCTAATGGATGGCTTGAAAGTTTTCGAAAAAGACACAAAATAGGATCCTGTTATTCTGGGAATAATAGTCCACATGGTTCAGAAAGACTGCCTTCATTTCCAAGCTTTGCAAATATAATTAAAAGACACGGAAACACTACAGAGGAAACTCCTTCATCAACACAGCAGGGTAATGAACCAAGTCCAGAAACAGAGCAACCACCAATTCATATAAATGAACCAACAATACATGTACAGCAACCACAACATCAAGTACAAGTACAACACCAAGCACAACATCAACATCTTCACATGAATGGTTTCTCACCTCATACAGTTGCATTTGTATGTTAATAATTATGGGAAAATCACAGAGTTTTTTTTTTTATTTTAAAAATTCTTTTGTTTGACTTTCTTTGAATTGAACCCTATCTGTTACTCTGTCAAGCATATTTACATTTCAATAATTGTATTCATGAACCCTGGACATTCTATATTCAATTCATTGTTTTAAAATCTGAAGTTCCACTGCAAACATTTTTTTAATTCTTAAGTGAAAAAAAATATGCATTGAAGGGTTAATTCTTAGGTAAAAAAAAATATGCATTCAAGGGTTTCTTTCTTTTATAATGAACAATGTATATGTTAATATTGTAGGAACATTCATTTCACTCATACAGGTACCAACAGTGCAAGGGCTGTATATAGCCAGGCAAGGTTATTATAAACTTCCATCATCATCATTGTACTGTACACTGTCATATAGAAATCAGAAAATATTTCACCCAATCCAGTTTTGGTATGACACAAACTGCTTTACTGACCCACTAGTGATTGTTCAATACATTTTTGTAGCGCATAACACATATAAAAACCACTGGATAATGATCATCTGCAATTCATAACTTGTAAAAATATTTTTTGTTGTAGGCATATCGTATAGAGACTGATAGTTTCGGTGAGATACACGTTCCATCCAGTAAATACTATGGTGCTAACACTGCCAGATCTGTGCTCAATTTTGACATTGGTGGACCTTCAGAAAGAATGCCAGTAAGCTTAGTATTTATAATACTAATATTAGAAAAATTATAAGGTTTTTAATAGGAAAATATTTTTAAAATGTTTGTCGAAGTATTAGAGAGGTGTGATAAATTCATGACCATGATGTAATTGTTATGTATGAATGTTTGAACATTAGAGTAAATGTACATATGGACAAAAGAAGAAAAAACAACTTATTTTCTGTATAATTGGATGAAATAAAGTTTTAATACACATATGCACATTGTATTATTGTTAAGTGCCGAAATAAAAAATATTAAGTTTTAATTTATTAACTTCTATGTATAAATTTTGCAGATTCCTGTAATAAGAGCTCTAGGAATATTAAAAAGATGCTCAGCTGAAGTTAACCAGGAGTATGGTCTAGATCCTTCTGTAGCCAATCTTGTTATACAGGCAGCTGATGAAGTAAGGTTTTCTAATGTGTAGGCCGTAGGGTGACTGAAAGACAAAAACGAAAATTGAAAATCTTGCAACATCTGATTCTTGAAGCACACCTTATTCTGATGACGTGAGCTACATGTAAACTCTTTTGTTTTTATCTGCTTACTTTCATAAAAATCTTCTCAGAAACTAGACCAGTTGAAACTAAACTGGGCCAAATCATGATTTTGGATCTAATTTAAATTTACATGTGTAATAATCTCACCTTCCAACCAACATGACTGACATGACTTAAATAGAATATTCATGTTGAGGTAAAATGCAATTTTTTCTATTGTCTTGAAAATCTTTATAGATAAAGAAAATCTGACAGGGCAAAAATATTCTGAATTAATGTAAAGATTGAACTACTACATGTAGTATAGGTATATTAAAATAGAAAAAAATCATAATTAGCATTTGTACTTTAATATATCAGTTCAACTGTACTCAAAGAGTTTTTTTCATTTCTAGGTAATCGAAGGTAAACTAGATGAACACTTTCCTTTGGTTGTGTGGCAGACTGGATCTGGTACCCAGTCCAATATGAATGTAAATGAAGTAATTAGTAATAGAGCTATTGAGATAGCAGGTGGTCAGATGGGATCAAAGAAACCAGTCCACCCTAATGATCATGTTAACATGAGCCAAGTAAGTTGTGAAATGAAAAATATCTTATTTCTGGGCACATCTTGCTTTGTGGAAATAACATACCTACATTTGTAAATGTATGTACCTTAACCATCAATATTAAACAAGTGAGTGATTAAATCATATGTTTACATTCAGTTTGTTTTAAAAAAAGAGGGAAGAAAAGTATACTGTTATCTGCTCTTTGGTGGGGTTGATGTCTCTTTAATGCGTTCCCCATTTCCATTTCCATTCTCAATTTTATTTTTATACATTTTATACATTTTATACAAATTGATACATTTTATACAAATTGATACATTTTATACATTTTAATAATGAATAAATTACAAAATGTCCTATAAATAAAGACTGTTAAGTTCTGCACATAGTTCATACATGTACATGTACATGGTCTAAACATACAAAAGTTTTTCTTTTTATGCAGAGTTCAAATGATGCCTTTCCAACAGCTATGCATGTAGCTGTGTGTTTAGAAGTTCATACAAGGTTGTTGCCAAGTCTTCAAATTCTAAAGAGTACTATGTTAGCTAAAAGCGAGGAGTTCAAAGACATTGTCAAAATAGGAAGAACACATTGTCAGGTATGGTTACAAGACTTTTGTCTAAGCATATTGCTCATTGGCAGGTTTTTTGCTCTCCCCTACGATAATAAAGGGGCATAATGTTTTCTGGTCTGTGTGTCAGTTTGTCTGACCAGCTTCAGGTTAAAGTTTTTAATAATCTGAAGTCCAATCAACTTGACACTTAGTACACATGTTCCCTATAATATGAACTTTCAAATTAAAATGTCAAATCAGATTTTTCACCCCAATTTTGTGGTCCACTGAACATGATAGTGTGAGTTGGGCATCTGTGTACTGTGAACACATTCTTGTTTCTTTTAATCTTGCTAGAATTATCATTAACTTTCATTCTGTTATCATATGGAGATCATCTTTTGCAAATTTTAAATGATTAAGTAGCAAAATTCAAAAAAAATTTTGATTGATAAACATGTATTAAATACATGTACCCTAAAAATATTGCAGAATTATTTTATAATGTGATTATTTATAGGATGCAACACCACTGACTTTAGGACAGGAATTTAGTGCTTATGTTGTACAGATAGAGTATGGTATACAAAGAGTCAGTAATACATTACCAAGACTGTATGAACTGGCTGCAGGTGAGTTATCTACCTTAGAATAGTCAGCTGTTTTGTTTCTGTGATCAATTAAAAATATTTAAGAGCAGAAGAATACCTATATTTATAACCCTTTGATGCTAAATGTATCAATAAATATGTTTAATGTTTTCTACTCTTGTTTTTTGTCGTTGCATATTGTATCTTTTTCAATATATTGGAAGATCAATCTGAAACAAATGCAGATGCTATATCATATGTTTGTATTATAATTTAAGTATTTTATAAATTCAAGGTACCATATATATATATATTTATTTGATTCTTCTTTTAAGATTTATGATAGAAAAAAATGTAAATACAATATATCATTATTCATTCATACATGTTCCATTCTCAATTTTATACATGTTACTTGCTTAAAGTTGATTGTGCACCTGTGTGCATTCAATGTACTTAAAAAAAATACTTGCTTAAAGTTGATTGTGCACCTGTGTGCATTCAATGTACTTAAAAAAAATATTTTCTAACCTGCAATAAACTTTATAATTTGATGCCAGTACTTATTTACAAAAAAGACAGTAAATGATTTAATTAATGTCACATTGAGTCACAGTTTTGTTTGGAATTCCTTATAAAGCTTTTTTTTTTCAAACAAAGTGTTATTTTCATAATAAATAATAAACTTGTAAACTTCTAATGTCTAGTTAATACATAGTGCATATAGATTGTATTTATAACATTGTTCTTATTGATAAACAGTTTAAAATATCAATCTTACTTAATTAAATTGAAATATTTTTATTTTTAATTTCAGGAGGAACAGCGGTGGGTACAGGCCTTAACACAAGAATAGGTTTTGCTGAGAAAGTGGC
The DNA here is from genome assembly GCF_036588685.1 of Mytilus trossulus. Lineage (NCBI taxonomy): Eukaryota > Metazoa > Mollusca > Bivalvia > Mytilida > Mytilidae > Mytilus > Mytilus trossulus. The sequence goes on from NC_086375.1 coordinate 35,938,395, forward strand.
CAGTAAGATAGCAGAATACACAAGTAGGTAGTAACACAAGGGAACTCCCAGGAATTGATATATGGAGGTATCCTTGATGGATAAAATTCAATAAAAAAGTTCCTTCTGTCCCAACAATATGAGATTTTTGACACTCATTCATCACCTTAACTGCTTAAAAACACATGTTTTCTTGAACAGTAACAATTTGTTGAATGGGAAGATGTGGTTTGAGTGCCAATGAGACAACTCTCCATCTAAGTCACAATTTATAAAAGTAACTTATTATGATCGTTTAACATTTGTGAAAAAAGCAATATGAGATGTCTTTGGAGAACATTAGGTGACAATGCAAAATTAAACCAAAACAGAATTCTTATCAACACAAATCTTTATGTAGGAAAATGTCTCAAGTCGTGCTTCATTCAGTCTAATCTTTTAAAGATGGTAAATTTAAACCTTTGACCTGAAAGGCTATTCAATTGTCAAATTAAAAAGTTATAGAAGACATATTAATTCTTTTAAAACCAGAATTTATCATTATTTATTTCAGAAATTCCGTTTAGAACCTCCAGTAATAAGTTTGAATCATTAGCAGCACACGATGCTCTGGTTGAGGCTCATGGGGCATTAAATGTGATAGCTGTAAGTCTGATGAAGATTGCTAATGATGTAAGACTACTGTCATCAGGACCACGGTGTGGTATAGGGGAAATCTCCATTCCAGAAAACGAACCAGGAAGTAGTATTATGCCAGGTAAATCTATATTTATCTCTGAAATAGAGGCCTCAGTAATGTTTCTGTCAGATTTGCTAAAGATTTAGACAGATTCATTCAGCTAGAGGATCTTACAAACATATTATAATAATTTTGTTATTCTGAGCAGAATTAAATCTATATAAATGATGGGAACAAAAAGTAGTTCATCTTGAAATACCACAGTAACAAACATTTCTGTTGTGTCATTATTTCCATGGGAGAAGCATCAAATACCAAGTCTTTGATTTGACCCTGCCGGAATCTTACCCACAACATTCTGCACTTGAGATTAAAAGGCTACCATGATACCACCAGGGAGATTAGGATATGATAACTCATATTAAAAAATTGAAATATGTTCCATCAGTGGGATTAATTTGCCAGATAAAGAGTTTTCTAGCATATAATGAGATAAAAAAAAGTTGTCAGATATCTTAACAAGAGAATTAGTTTGATTTGTCTCATGATGTTGTTTTTTTTTTAGCTTATTAATATTTTAGAATTGAAAAACCAAAATGCATGAAAAATTATTATTTTTAGGCAAAGTGAATCCTACCCAATGTGAAGCAGTAACCATGGTAGCAGCTCAGGTGATGGGCAACAATACAGCTATTTCAGTTGGTGGTTCAGGAGGACACTTTGAGCTCAATTGTTACAAACCAATGATGGTCAGAAATGTATTGCAGTCTGTCCGTCTGCTTGGAGATTCCTGTTTATCATTTGCCAAAAACTGTGTATTAGGAATCAGACCAAATATTGACCGAATTAATCAATTATTAAATGAATCTCTTATGTTAGTGACCGCTCTTAACCCTCATATAGGGTATGATAGTGCTTGTAAAATTGCAAAGCTTGCTCATCAAGATGGCTCAACTCTTAAAGAAGCAGCTCTCAAGTTAGAGCTGCTAACACCTGAACAATTTGATGAATGGGTTGTGCCAACTGATATGCTAGGGCCTAAATAACTGTTTAATCAAATCAAAGATCAAAGGCACTCTATATCAGGTCATAATTTAAATATTTTTTCTTTAGGTATTTTTGTCATAATATTTGTTGGGAACACAAACATGCTTTTATTTTATTTGTTCATAATCTGACAGTAAAATGAGAAAGATTTTTTTTTAACCAGATTTTATTTATTTTACATATTTTGTTGAGATTGAAAATGCATTTTTATTTTACTTCACAATCTAATTGGGAAGTTATAATACAGTAGACCCCACCTAATCAGATATCAGCTAAATGATTATATCAGCTATTGTAAAATAATTTCAATACACCAAAGCTTCCCTCTATGTTTAATGCTAATTTTATCGTGTAATCGAATATTGGATATAAAATATATCAACAAATTGGATATGAATATTCAGTAAAATTTAGTTAAAACCATGCACAATCAGATATTTTCAATGTTATTCTGACAGGAAATGGACCCAGGAGTTATTCAAGTACATTCTTTCAGCGGGAATTTCTCGCTACATTGAAGACCTGTTGGTGACCTTCTGCTGTTGTATTTTTATTTGGTCGGGTTGTTGTCTCTTTGACACATTCCTCATTTCCATTCTCAATTTTATTTCAGACAAGATTAGTTCAAATCATTATTTCTGAATATTTAATGAATATACATTTATCGTCTAATTGAATATATCAGGTTAAGGGATATTTAGGGTATCTGATTTGCCGGAGTCTACTGTACATTTACCTACAAAGTACTATTAAGATCTGTTTATTGTTCAAACTTGTTACATGTCAGATTGTTGTTATTGTCAGCAAAACAGTTGTGCATTTATGAAAAAAATGTTTTTGTTGTTGTTGATTATTCTTGATATTTTACATCAGGAAAAATTCTATTAAATGTTATAACTTCTATGATTTTATTATTGTTTTCTGTTATACCATATTTTGAGGACAAACTGCATGTTCATATATTTTAATTTGGGGAAATTGGGGGATACAGTGTAGAGTACGAGTCACTTCACTAAGTGTACACAGGCAATTTACATTCACATCACACCTCAAACAAGCTTATACGTGAAACTCACATGAAATCAGTTTATGTGAGTTTCACATGAATCTCGTGTGAAATTCACATGAACTTCACATGAAAATTACATGAAATTTGTTCATGTGAAATTCACATGAATTTTTAAAATAAAATATTTTAAACAACATCTTAATTTTTAAATTCAAGTAAAATCATGAACAATACCAATATTTTATTTTGAAAAAGTTACGTGAAATTCATGTGATTTTTTTTATGTGAGAATCATGTTAATCTCAATTTACGTGAAATTCACATGAAAAGTTTCATGTGAGTTTCATGTATAAGCTCATTTGAGGTGAATCTCGCATGAAATTTTTCACGTGAATTTCCTGTGAGATTCATGTGAAATTCATGTGAGCAAATTTTGCCTGTATAGCACAGGAAGTAGACAATTTCCCAAAGCAAAAAATAAAGCTTTTATTTGCTGTTTTATATCTCAAAATCACTGTGAGGCTTTCAAATAGAGTAAATTTCAACTTAGAGAAAAGCTGGTATCAAATACAATTTCCAGATGATTGGATAGAGAAAACCTACTACAGCCAGTTATACAACCATGTATGACTGTTTCCCTGTATTTGTTTCTCTGTCTATTAGATTTATATGTAGCCTAGGTAAAAAGTGTAACAGCTTTTGTGAGCTGTTCTGCTGCATCTGTCTATTACACGGAAATTCAGACAGAACACTACACAAAAGATAAAAAAATGCATTTAAATCCAGGTTAACATTCCAAAGTATAATTTGTTATAACTTAAAAATCATTTCTTGGACCTCCAGAATTGGTGCACAGGGTGCAAGCATGTTTTAGTGTGTGCCCATAAAACTTTAAATTATAAAAGTTATTTTGAATATGACCAGAGGAAAGTTAAAAAATGAATGCATAAATGATTAACACATCAAAGTCTACCTACCCTCAAAATTCCTGAAAAATCTGTTGTGCTATAATGGATTGAATGCCCCTGATAAAGACTTTTTTCTCTAATTTTCAAAATTTAATGCTGTTTGAGTTATTGCTCCTGGAATATATATTGATATTTTTTTTGGTTTATATAAGTTATTTTAAATATGATCTGAGGAATATTAAAATGTATTTGCAAACATAGATCAGTACAAGATCTATCTACTACACGAAATTTATGAAACATCAGACATCATGTTGAGGAGTTATGTCCCTTGAAATGTTGAATATTACTGGATTTGTTTGTAGTTGCCATATTTCGGTGTTATCTCAAAAACTGTTAAGGGCAAAATGACCCATACCTGCCAAGTTTTAGAAATACCCATGGGGGTTTTGCTTGCAAGATGCTGCCATACTCCTAAGAAAACTTCAAGAGGGCCTTCATGTACAGTGTAATGTTGTTTTTTGGCTTCTTCACACTTTTATAAGCCTCAATTCATTGTAAAATTAATTGTTTTGTTAAAATTGTGGACATAATTGCTCTTTGAACATTTCAATTTGGGAGCCTCCATGGGGGAAACCCCCTGCAAATAGTGACAGCTGGCAGGTATGATGACCAGAAATACAAACAACAACTAGCATGTCTAATTTGAAAGAAATATGGCTTGTTTCTAGTTAACTTTTATAATTGCCTTCTCTATACTGTACCAAATTTAACTAAACCCACAATCATAATTAAGGTAATTAATTGAACATTGTGTCTACACCTGCCTGCAAACAAACATTGCCAACTGAGAAGACTTTTTATAGAGTTATTGCCCTTTCATGATGATATATACTAAAAAGTTTCCATTGTTGAAGATGCAGGCAAGAGACACATTCTCAATCTCTTCTATATACCAAAATAATGACAAGTTGAAATTAAGATGAAGCCAGGTGTTGAAAATTGTTCGCAACTTTGCTGAAATAGTATCCAATTGTTCACAAGTTATTCCTAGTAACTTGACTGTTTCTTCTCAAAACATAAGTTTGTGCTAAAATTTTATTGACAGATTATTTATTATGAAATTTATCAAGAATTTCTTGCATTTAAATTTCTTCCAACCTCTCAATCAGCACTTCTGACTGTTATGTAGAAATGCGACTCCAGATCAAAGACATGGTATTGTGGGCATCATAATTCAAGGCATTCTTGAAATATAGTAAATGGTCTTTCCAGTCATATTCGTGCTTTAACTCATGAACCGTTTAACCAAAGTTTTTCAAAAGCTAATATGTTGTTACTAATGACAACATGGAGGTCGAGTTCGATATTAACGATTTTCAGTAGTTCTGGTTCTTGAAAGATTGAACAATGGTCTTTCTGTCATGTGTGAGCTTTAGCTCAAGAACTGTTCAACCAAACCTTTTCAAATTTTAATATTATGATACTGACGAAAAAACGGAGGTCAAGTTCAATTGGTAAACGGTCAGAAAGTCACAAATAATTTGTTGACAATAGTTTGAAAATATAAGAAATTTCATCTGTTCATGTTTAAGTGTAGGAAATTGTTAATTGTTATATGAAACTTTCTTAAATTTTAATCATGTAAAGGAGTTATTCCTTGGCACCATGAGGCCATTTTTAAAAGTACCAAGTCACTTTAACATTTTGTTTTCACAACAACTATTTGATCATTAATGATATTTATTGAAAAATCATTTTTTTTTGTTCTTTAATATTCTAAGACCTGAATTGTGACTTTCTTTCCTACATTCGGTCTATACTGAGGATTTTCACATTAATCGTTGGGTTATATATAGTCCTTGTAATGAAAAAATGAAATAAATGTTAAAATATCCGGTTTGCTACAAGCAAGATCTACTGTACAATTAAGAGAAAATGAAGAACATAATCTGACGACTTATTATTGGAGTTATTGCCATTTAATGACAATTTTTACAATTTTTTTTGCGTTTTGCCAAGTATGATAAAAAATTAAATAACTTGAAATCACATTTTTTTAGCAGCAGTAGCAAACACGTATCAAAAAATCTCATATTTCTTGTAACGAATTTATTTCTCCTTAAACAACTGATTATTATAATCCCCAGATTTAGATTGAAAAAAACCAATAAGATATACAAAGGTTTAACAGTTAAAAAAAATCAGCATATGTTTGAACCTTCAGATGATCTATGTACGTACTACTGATGAGGCCCATCCTTGCAGTATACACACTTGGCTAACTTAAACATGTTAGTTGGATCCCAACCATCCCCTAACCTGGGACAGTGGTATAACAGTACAACATAAGAACGAAATATGAAAAAATCAGTTGATTAAGGCTTAACTCATCAGATGGATAAAAATACAAATATAAGTGGACGTGGCCGGGTACTTGTACATCCAAACAACAACAACAAAAACACAACACTAGGTACAGATCTGAGTAATCACAGTTAACTGACAGCTAGTTCAAGCCACTAACAACTAATAAAAAAAATCATGCATCTAATACTAAATTATCAATCAGTTCACATCCAACATCCAATTGATGTAATGTAAAGACAAACAGTCAGAGAAAAACACGATCTTGTGCAATGCAGTGTCGATTTAGTTGCTTTTAATTTACTGATTACAAAATCAATATTAATACTAATAAAACAATATTCAATGATCTAATTACAGTGTTGAATTGGTAACCTCTAAGATTATTAAGTTTATTTAAAGGATCGATAAGTTTACCAGGATCGTTTCTACATTTGCAGGCACGGTAAACAACATCTCCGTAAAAGAGGGTGTACTATCCCGTTTGAAATAAGTTTTCTACAGGTACAACCAAAAAGTTATATCTATGGAAAATTTGGTAAATGTTTTTAAGTTAGTTTTGGTAACGAAATCCCTGGCTTGATGATTTACCAGATATATATAGATTACGTTCGTTAAAATCAATTACGTCACAACAGACACGGTCATAGCGAACTACTATATAAATAACACATAGCTGAGAGGGTGATAGAGCAGATTGGTAACCCGAGAAAACATTGTCAACCGCGGCGAAGCCAAGGTTGACAATGCTTTTTCAAGGGGTACCAATCTGCTCTATCACCCTCTCAGCTATGTGTTATTTAATTTATTATACTGAACGTCCTACCATTTTTTAGTAGTTGTGAAATATAAACACCGTGACGCAACGTTAGATATTGCTACCACTGCGAAAAATAGCATACGTAAATATTTGACGGGAATTTTTTTTTATAGAAATGCTGAAATAAATATTTCAAATTATACATGAACATAAAGATTGATTCTTAATTTTTCACATTATGATAGAAAAAAAATAAAATATAATATTCATAGGCATAGGAAAACACAGATTATCCGAAAAAAGTTTACTTAGCGTTGTCCCATGTAACAAACTCGAAACATAAAACTAGAACAATTCGCGAAATGTGCACGCAACTCTTCGAAATTTTGCATGAACATTCTATGACGTGATATATTTCAGTATTGGTTAACATGGCTGTCTCCATTTAAAATTTGCATACATATTTTCAAAAGAATGTGATGTACGGAAATGTCCCATCGGAAATTTAATTTGGAAACTAAAAACATTTCAGTTCAAAAATAAAATTTTGACAAGATAATTCATTGAATTGTATGCACGATCGTTTTGTACTAAGTGTTTGCTCCCGAAATTCGAACTGAAAAATAAATTGAGCTACACAATGAATTCAAAACAATAGATTTGCAATGTCTTGCGGAAATTTCCGAGTTCAACTTGCATGCCTTCACAAAACTTTTACGGGAAAAAAAAACGGAGATTTGATTTCGTGAAGATTATTTTTCGGCCTTTATAACTACACCAATAAAAAGTACTTTTAACGTTGAAGTTGTTACACCAAATAACATTAATATTACAGGGTTATCTATAAAAAATACGGATTATTGAAAATGTCTTGCAAGTTTGTCCGTTATCATAATTTGACGTCGATACAAGCGTAATATGCTAGGGACGGCATGCACTGCGTGTTCTTTCCTCCACTAAATATAAATGTCCTACCTTCAACAAAACGAAATGATGCACACATTACAAAAATACATATCTATAAGACTGTCAAAAAGTAAGAAGACTTCAGTATCATAAGTATAAGCTATTCTATGTCACTGCTTGTACAAAATCATACTCGGGTTGAATATATAATGCAGCAATATTCCTCCAAAAACACATAATTACTAACAGTAAAATTGAATATCCTATGTTAACTTTAAAATCATATTGGATTGGATTCTCCCGGCATTTATACCTGTGTGTTATAAATTGCATTTACCCAAAAAGGAAAGCAGGAAGAATTAGATAAAGCGTGTTTCCAATTTAACGTAATTTTTATGTTACACTAAATGGTAGCAATATCCGACGTTGCGTCCGTACGGTTGTGCCAAAGGAACATCATTATCCAAAATTGGAAAATTAACAATAGGGAACGAAAAGTCGCCCCTTTTGTTGAAATTTTATAATAAGTGTGGAGTTTCCCGTGTTAAACCGAAATGCCGATTTCTCTATTGTGGGTGTCCTACATTTCTTACGGTAATCAGTATTTTATTACCATTTTTTATTTTCGATAACCGGTCTTTATTCTTTGGTACCCAATTAATTTCTATTCCGTTATATTTTTTGCTCATTTTTTACTATTCTTTTTTAGCCATTCTTATGTATTTTGTGAACCCTATCCAGGCTCTCAAGTATGATCTTCATCTTCTTTCTACATGGTATGTCTAAGATATTAAGATTGTTTGTACTAACATTTACTTGGGTTATGATATTTGTGATCCACCACTTCCAATATTTCCATTACATATAATTTGGTGACTTTGCATGTTTACTCTCATTTCAAATTATCTGTTGTTAGAACGAAAACTATGAGAATATAAAGTTATTACGAGTCAAGAATTAAGCAGCGCTTCCTTGTGCAACTGACTGCAATATGTACCCGTTATTAGGTAACACTATATCGAAACTTTTTTGTTTGCTTATGTAATATAAAAAACAGTTTATGTTCTCTTTGAAGCCTGTCAATTAGCCAATGAAAAAATTATCTTTCTACCACGGCATTGCCAAAATCACGCAAGATTATGAAATACGTCACACGCAACGTGGCCACGATGTCTGGCACACTATAAAAGATGGGAATTAATTACAAATATTAATGAACTTTCTGGCTGTTATCTAGCAGGTATCAAATTTATCTTATAATTCGGGTAAATGAAGGTTGGATGCCGATTAGGACATTCATGGTAATAATTTATCCAATTAATGATGTCATTATTAATTTAGTTTCTGACGGACATTTATGTGGCGTCTGCTCAACAGATGTTCAGCCTTGATTTTAAGCCAATTTTATCCATTCTTTAATTCATGAAAACGGATTTACGTTTTCTTTTGGCATAAAATTGTAGACAAGACAAAGTTACACGAAAATCTGTCATCATATATTATATAAATAATTTTTATTTTGGCTGGGTCATTAATTAATCTTTTTTTTAAATAGACTTTTTAATACTCCGTATAATTTATCGAGATTAATCATATATCAAGAACAGCGAATTTATTTCTTGTTTTACTTTATGAATGAAATTAGCTAACGTTTGCTAACGTTAAACTCACGCACCAAAATCTAATGACTAATCTAATGATACTAAAATGCTTGATAGCAATGTTTGTATTTTGTGGCATTTTCTTTTTATATAAGTTCTTTGGTTTTTTTTAAACAGTCGAGATTCTAATGAGCATCAAATGTGCTTCCCTATTTGCCAACGTGTTCTCTCAAATGTATGAAACATATTTCGAGCACCTTCTTAAGTGGAACGCTAGATAGATGATTATGTCTTTCTAATTTTTGAAATCTATCTTATTCCGATTTTATGCAAGAGATATAACAAAATCATGCACATTCATGTTTTGCGAAAATCTGGGTTTTTTTAAAATTAGAAGACGAACACCAATTTTCAACGAAATAAATGAAAAAGTGAATACTTAACATTTAACATTAAGATCCTTCCATTTAAGATTAACAGTTACATTTTGGATAGACTCATTTTATTACAACATGCCCTAGGTTTTGTTTTCTATTAGGATTTCTTCTAAGGTTATCGATAAGGAAGCGATCGAGATCCTTATGTGTTCATAATTTTATTTATTTACTATTATAATACAGACAACCCTACATCCAGACATTGTAATTTGATCACAGTCGCCAAGCATAAAAGTTGCAACATAACTGACAGTTCCTTGGGAAGAGAGATGTAAAGAGGTATATCAGTGGAAGAAATAAAAGTACACAGAGCTGATGAAAACACGTAAAGAGAGATAGAGAGCGGTTCAAAAGCGTGGTTATTCCCAGTAGAAGTAGACTGGAGAGGTTTTCCTGCAGTCAGTTTGGATATTGCTATAGGCAATGGAAATAGTCGGGAAGGCAGGGAAGACAGCAGTAAGACAGCTATAGGGGAAGCATAGAACGTTCATCGTGCTGTTTATGGCAGCGCCGAGATGGTTGCAGAGTCCTGATGAATAGTGATTTGACCACCTCATAAACCTTAACTGACCTGCCAACCGGGGGATGTAATGGTACAGGGTCGAAACATCTGATGAAGGTTGTAACCATCTGAAGACACCAAAGCACAGGCAGAAGGCTACAGAGATTCATAGATGAGGGAAGATGTCCGCAGTCAAAAGAATATGACAGCAGAAAAGCAGAATACCAACATCTGTAAGTAATAATAACAAAACAAACAAACGATTACATGTTCTGTAGTTCTGAGGACTTCGTGCTTTAATCAACATCCATACTTGAGTCCTTAGTCTGCATATACATGTGCTTCAAAATCACTGAATTCTTAGAGATGAAAGAATAGTGAATATTCATGACCAAACATTTGGCTATTGCATTGATTATTCGAAATAATTCTTTATCTTTAAAACAAACAGACACCAATTTTGGTTATGGCAAATACATAGACAAAACAAACATAATGAAAACTTGACAGAATTATAATAGATATATGATAAAAACAGTTATTGGTCTCCTTTCCTCAGTTCTATTGACTCTTTAATAAAAGAAACAACTGCTTTCACATCATTTGATGTTGGTGGATTTAGTATGATCACGAGTTTATCAGTAAAATTTAGTGTATTAAAATTTACATATTTTTGTATATAATATTTTAGAAAGATCTCTTTTAATAATTTTACAGTTAAACCATATCAGTATTTTGAATATTTTTATCCAATACTTACTCCAGCATATGTAACTTTTTTTATTTCTACTACTGTATTGTGTACTATTTAAATACAATACAAATACATTGCGAATTCCCGTTTGAATAAATAAAAGTATAACAACACTTATATCTAGACAAAGATTTCTTTTGTCAATCAAAAATTGTATATGAGCATTTGTAGCACTAAAACATGTAAATGTGCAGTTGAAGAAAAAAACACATTGCGATTAAAAATAATAATTCTCTTTTATAGATAAACTCATCATAGATACCAGGACTAAATTTTGTAAATACGCCAGACGCGCGTTTCGTCTAAAAAAGACTCATTGGTTCCAAAAAAGTTAAAAATTGCCAAATAAAATACGAAGTTGAAGAGCATTGAGGACCAAAATTCCTTTAAGTTTTGCCAAATACAGCTAAGGTAATTTATGCCTGAGGTAGAAAAGTCTCAGTATATAAAAAAATATTTTTTTTTGTAAACAGTCAATTTATAAATATAACCATATCAATGATAATTCATGTTAGCACAAAAGTGCCGACTACTGGGCTGGTGATACCCTCGAGGAAATAAATCTCCACCAGCAGTGGCATCGATCCAGTGGTAGTAAATTGTGAATATTCATGAATAGTTTCCTCATGAAGAAAATATGATGTACATCTGTGATGAAATTATTTTTTTTATAAATTTCTTGAAAATGTTGATAGATTGCAATTTACTTTACCAAATCATCAGAATTATCTCTTCAACATTTTTGAACTATACAAGTAATAAATCTCATGTTGTTTTAAGAGCATTGACAGGCTTTGATATTGCTATGCATTCGTTTAATTGTCAGTTGGTAATCCCTAAAATGCATTAAAGTAATAAAATTTCAAATATTATTGTAAAAACTGATAACCTTGGAGAATAAGGAGAATATTATGATATAAATGATATTCTTATATCTTATTCAATAAAATTTTAAGGTCAAGGAACAGTAAATGAGCTATGTCGCAAATTTTGCTCAAATTTTGCATACAATCTTGGCTCGGTGAACTACAACTGACAATCGAAAAAATAATGCATTTATCTCTTTTATTATCTGAAATATTGCAGATTGATTTTCTTTAATATGGGTGAATATTTGTATAGAAAGCACTTAGAATCAGCAAAAAAACATACAAAATTTGTCTTAAAATCGCCAAATCTTTTATTCTACTCCATAGATTTTTCTTTAAAAACTGTATGTTGTTGACACATAAAATTCCGTTATAATAATGCTAAATAAAGATAGGGTCACCGACTTCGTTTGTTGTCTAAAAATCATTTTTTCACCTTGTTGGTGGTGAAAAACGTCAAAAATCAACGTTTTACGGCCGGCAACACGGCGACGTTACGATTATTTCGACGTTTTATAGGATTTTTTCACAAAGAACACAACATTGAATGATGTATACCGTAAAAACGAAGTCGGTGACCCTATCTTTATTTTATATCATTATAACGGTAATTTATGTATCAACAACATATAGTTTTTTAAGAAAAATCTATGGAGTAGAATGAGAGATTTTGCGATTTTAAGACAAATTTTTGAAGGTTTTATGCCGATTTTATGTGCTGTCTATACAAATGCTCACCTATTTTGCAAGAATTCAATCAGTAATAATTTAAATGATAAATGAGATAAATGCATCATTATTTTGATTTTTAGTTGAACATCATCGAGCCAGAGTTGTATGCAAAATTTTACTGAAATCTGTGACATTGCCCATTTACTGTCACTTGACCTTAAATGCATTCTTAAATATTACACATATTTTTATATACGTTTAATATACACATTGACTTTAGGATACAGCATACCTCAATAATACAATATTTTATTTCTCCTAGAATACAGGTTCATATAAAACATCTACAAGTCTAAAGGTCCATACAACACTTCTGCAAAAGACAATTCCTTTAACACTATAGGTCAATACATGCTACACGTATCCAAGTCTTTAGAATAATGTTACACTTCTGCATTATATAGGTATATTCATCACTTTTGTAAGTGTATGAGTTTATACAGCACTTCGAATTCTGCAAGTCTTTAGATTCATACAACATTTCAAGTTAGAAATACAAATATTCATATAACACATCTTCAAGTCTATATGTTCATGTAACAGTTCTACAAGTCAAAGATTCATATAATACTTCTATAAATCTATAGGTTCACATAATACCTACGTTGACGTTTATAGATTCATATAATACTTCTACAAGTCTATAGATTCATATAAGAATTATACAAGTCAATTTATTCATTTGATACTTTATCAAGTATCTATATTCATATAATACTTTTTCAAGTTTATGCGTCCATTAAAGACTTCTGCAATTTATGTATTACTTCTACAAGTCTTTAGGTTGGTGCATATAAGACTTCTACAAGTCAATAGGTTCATATACTACGTCTGCAAGTCTATAGATGTATACAATATTTCTGCAAGTAAATAGGGTAGACTCATATAAGACTACTACAAGTCTATAGGTTCAAATTAAGACTTCTATAAGTCAGTAGATTCAAATAATACCCTTTCAAGTCTATAGATTCATATAAGACTTCTTCTACAAGAATTTAAATTCATATACTACTTCTTCTACAAGTATTTAAATTCATATACTATTTCTTCAAGTCTATAGATTCATACAACACTTCTACAAGTCTATAGCTTCGCTTTATTTATCTACACGTCTATATTCATATAACACTTATGCAAGTCATTGTACTCATTCATAACATCTCTGCAAGCTTAAAGATTTACAATATCTTGCACAAATCTATAAATTCATATAACATTTGTTAAAGTCTACACATGCATATAACATTTGTTACAATCTATAAACTCATATGTAGTACACGTCTCCCAGTGTCAATAGTCATTAAACCCTTCTACAAATCTTTAGATTCATATAACACTTCAGCAAATCTATAAATTCATACAACAGTTTCTGCTAGTCTATAGGTTTATACATCAGTTATTGAAAGTCAATAGATTTACACAACTTGTATATCCATACATCACTTCTCCAATTCTGGATTGAAGGATTTCCATTCCTGTCATCCGAAATATTTGGCGGTGAAGTTTGGCGATTGTCATGCATAAATGTACTTGTTTCATTATGGCATGATATATGGTCTTTACAACTGTATCTATTTTGTAACGGACACAAATATTGATCTCTACGGTTAAAAGCATGTTTCAATGATCAAAGTAGTTTTATGCTCTATTATCGGAAAAACCTCCTGCACATCATCGCACAGGATTTATATATTACGTCATTGGATAGGATTGACCTACATACTACCAGTGTACTTTATAAATTTTAGGACATATAAACCAGTGGTGCATCCAGAATTTTTCATTAGGGTCTATTGACTAACTAAGAGGGGGACCCACTCCAGTCATGCCTCAGTGATTCCCTTAATAATCAACCAAATATTTCCAACAAAAGGGGGACCCGACCTCCTGTCCCTTAAATCTGCCTCTGTACACCATCGTAAAAGATTGACGTTAATGAATATCGCCAAGTATTTACCAATATACCGTCGTACAGGATTAATATAAGCACAATCATACACGATTGACCATAACATCGTATTGCAGGAGTGAAAGGATGTACCTATAATACAGATGATTAAGGATCGATTTTTAAACCATCGTTTATGATTCATTTTTAAGCCATCATGCATGGTTGTTATACGCACCATTGTTTAGTATTGATCGTTACACCCTCGTACAGATTGATATAAACACCATCATAAAAGTTTCACTCAATACCATCGTACATATTAATCTAACCAGCATTGTACGGGTTGAACTCTACGCCATCGTTCAAGATTGATCCTTACATCATTGTTCATGGTTACTATATAAACCATCATATTGATTTATATCTACACCACCATACAAGATTCATTTCATAACATCGTACGGAATTGATCTAGGGGTTGACCTTTACACCATCGTTCAAGATTGATCTTTCCATCATTGTTCATGGTTACTATATACAACATCGTATATGATTGATATATACACCACCAAACATGATTCATTTAATACCATCGTACGGAATTGATCTAAGGGTTGAATGTTATAAATAAAGGCAACAGTAGTATACCGCTGTTCGAAATTCATAAATCGATTGAGAAAAAAACAAATCCGGTTTACAAACTTAAGCTGAGGGAAACATATCAAATATAAGAGGAGAACAACGACAGAACAGAAACACTAAAATGCAACACACACATAAACGAACTATGATATAACAATGGACATTTTCCTGACTTGGTGTACAACATTTTGAGATTTTCTTTTACCTTTTCACGGTCATCATCGTTCAGGATTGATTGTTCAACAATCATAAATGGTTGATAAACGTAGTACACGCCATCATACAGAATTGATGTATACACCACACACATAATTGATGTATACACCACATACAGAATTGATGTATACAACTTCGTACATGATTCACTCACAACCAGCATACATGATTGATATATACACCATCATGCAGGATTCACTCACTGCCATCGTACATGATAGATTCATCAAGTAAAAAAACAAAAATATCGAACTTCGAGGAAAATTCTAAACGGAAAGTCCATCAGCATATGCCAAATCCAATACTCAAGCATATCAAACCAATTGATAACAACTGACATATTCCTGACTTGTTACAAATATTTTCTTATGTAGAAAATAGTGGATTAGACCTCGTTTTCACAGCACAGTTGTATAGCATTAATATATACACCATTTGAAGGATTGATGTTGATGTTTACACCATCGTACGATGATGCTCTTTGCGCTATCGTACACTATTGCTTTGTAAGATACCTTACAGTATTGCTCTGTACACCATCGTACATGATTGCTCTGTAAACCATCGTATATGATTGCTCTGTACACCATTGTACATGATTGCTCTACATCATCGTACAATAATGCTCTGTATACCAAATTACAATACTGCTATTTTCACTATCGTACATTTGCTCTGAACCTCTGTACATCATCGTATAATTGCTCTGAAGCTCTGTTCATCATTGTGCAATATTTGCTCTGAACCTCTGTACACCATCGTACACTATTGCTTTGTATACCATCTTACAATTGCTCTGAACCGCTGTAAATCATTGTGCATTATTGCTCTGGAGCTCTGTACATCATCGTACAATATTGCTCTGGAGCTCTGTACATTATCATACAATATTGTCCTGTTCATGCACCGGATTAAGATAGATTGATACCTACGGGTGCGGGAGTCTCTCGATACATTGAAGACCCATTGGTGGCCTTCGGCTGTTGTCTGCTCTATGGTCGGGTTGTTGTCGTTTTGACACATTCCCCATTTCCTTTCTCAATTTTATGATGTATACACCATCACAAAGGATATTTGTTCAAGATTGAACTTCACACTTTCGCATTTATAGACGTTTCATGCACACTCGTATAAAACTGGTTTTTATTTAACCTTTGAGAAAGACAAGTTATTTATCAAATAAATGTACAAAATATATATTTTCATATTATGATATACACTAGATTTTGTTCATTTTATCATTTCTTTTTGGTTTGAAAGGATGATTTCATTTGCCATGAATAATTGGCAAATGCCTATTATCGTTTGTCTTAAAAGACTGTTCGTGTTAGAATATATGTATTTTTCTTACATACATAGTTGTATTCCATATGAATTCTGCCTCATTTCAGATGTCTTTTTTTCTACAATTGTTTGACACCTTAATGGAATATTATTCGATGTCCTCAGCCTTTAACCCCCTCTTGATGCTTTTATTATTCTACCTACCACAGTTCCACGTGCTATTGTTAAAAAATAAGATACTGTTTTATAAACTTCTGTGAATTTATTGGTAATTTTATTTCTAAAATTCACGAAGTGTAAACCAAAAATTATAAACAGTATGAATCATGGACAGCTTGTTCTTGTCTTCTGATAATCTTTGCTTTATTTTTTTCCGTTCCACTGACTTAAAAAATACTCGGTTATTTTATAAATTTTCAGATACGGATGAGACTACAAATCGGGCATAAAGATATTGTTATATTGTCTATATCGATTATCGTGTAATATGGCTGGTTTCATCAAGTTAACTTTTGAGTCTACATTTTTTAATATTTTATTAAACCTTTAAAAAAAACTTATAGACACGGCCATTAATAACACTGTAACGGATCAATATCATATTTCTAATTTTTCTATGTTTTAGTGAAAAGTAAAATCACAAAAATACCGATCTACGAGGAAAATATTTAAAATGGAAAGTCCCTAATAAAATGGTAAAATCAAAAAACCCAAGCGCATCAAACGGATTGACGAAAACTGTTTGTGTCCGTTTTTATGTTTTGTTCTATTAAGGATTTCATTTCATTAATTTTCCAATTTTAACATGAATGACATGAACAAAAAATTTCTAGATTTATCCTTGGAATATTAGACTAGCATTGAATCTCCATACACATTTTGCTGCCTGCCTTATGACGATGATTCTTCTAAAAGTTTTAATTTCAATCTTTCGTTAGAAACTCTGTATAAAATGTTCAAAGGTTGACATCGATAACTAATCGGCGTCTTTTTCGTCGGCCCACTAAATTATTTCAAACGGTTTCTACATGGATTTGCCTATGAATAGCATTTCTTCTTTATAAAATAATGTTTTTGTATCACAAATGATTAAAACACATAATTATAACATATTGCCATATGATATATTTTTTAATTGAGGTTATCGGAGGGCGAATCGGGTCTGGAAAACATTATCTACGGTAGTACGTAGGATCCTTCGGATATTTGTTGATAATTGTGGATTTATTTATAGGCAATATAGGACAAGACATTGATTGTAACACATAAACATTTCACAATGACCATAGAAGCAATGATTCTTCTAGTCAACTTCAAAGATTTGAGTTCAGACTCCGCTCGTGGCATGGTGTGTTCGATTTCGATCTAAATCGACAGGAAATGTGAAATTTGATTCCAAAAGTCAGTGGTGCTCTACAGGAACTTTGTTCCCATATATTGACTATTTTACCCATTATGTTTGTTTTGTTCGCGCATCATTGTAAATATAACGGAATTTGATGCGACGGTCATACAAGTGGGAGGTTTAGCGTTATAAAACCAGGTTCAATCCATCATTTTCTACATTTGAAAATGCCTGTACCTAGTCAGCAACATGACATTCGTTTGATGTGTTTTATCATTTGATTTTGCCATTTTATTAAGGACTTTCCGTTTTGAATTTTCCGCGGAGTTCAAACTTTTGAGTATTAACTTTTTCTTCCAACAAACAAAGTAGGTCGTTGTGAATAAACTGATCATAGATACCAGGAATAAATTTTGTATATACGCCAGACGCGCGTCTCGTCTTCAAAAGACCTAACAGTGACGCTCGAATCCCAAAAAGTTAAAAAGGCCAAATAAAGTACGAAGTTGAAGAGCTTTGAGGACCAAAATTCCTAAAAGTTTTGCCAAATACAGCTTACATAATTTATGCCTGAGGTAGAAAAGCCTTAGTATTTCAAAAAAATCAAACTTATTTTAAACAGTTGATATATTAATATAACCATGATATATCCAATAAAGGAGAGGCGAAAGATAACCAATAAGCTTTGAAAGCGACTTTAAACACAAACAAAACAAGCATTTTATTCAGATTGATTGTCTCATAAGAATCTGACTTCTTTGTTTGACTTACTGACAATGACCGTGAAAAGATTTAGAAATCGAAACATATTTCAGCTTTATAAACAACCCCGATTATCAAAACAAATCGAAAAACACGTTTTTTAATTCAGAAATAGCATAAAAAATTATAACTTCCTACCTATTATTTTTGTAATGATTATCTTTAAATAAGTAATTTGAATTCCATTCCTACATATAATCTTTAACTATCAGTTTATTAACACCAGTGTTATGGTTAGTATTGTGATACCGCACAAAAATAAGATCAAGTCAAATATATTGAAATCCTGCCGAAATTTTCGTTTAGATATTAGCTTTTATCTGACAGCCGTTTCTATTTAAAATAACATACATCGGTACGGATTGTTAAGATCACTGCCAATATAAAATGATATCTTGACACAGTAAACAATGATTTTGTCTTGATTCCAATCACACATGTTTTATCATTACGTGATGTATAGGTGGTGCTAATTTAAGTAAAAAGGAAAAACACAATAAAAAACAGTCAATAGTACAAAAAATCTGAAAAAGCTGGTATGTGCGCAAGATATTGTCGCCCAACCTACTTATTAAAGATAATGGTCGGTAAAATGTTCAAAGTGCCAATACATTAACTTAGAAATATTACACCTACACAAATAAGCTATATATACATCCAAATATTATGGTAGAAATACTTTTGACTCCTTCATCCATAGAGCCAATATTGAATGGTTGAACAAACTATCTAGGAATTCATATGCTACTAAATTATAATCCGGGTACCTTTGATAACTATTTAAACCACTATAGGTCGATGCCACTGCTAATGGACGTTTCGTCCCCGAGGGTATTACCAGCCCAGTAGTCAATATTTCGGCGTTGACATGAATATCAATAATGTGGTCATTTTTATAAATTTCCTGTTTACAAAACTTTGAATTTTTCGAAAAAAGGAGGATTTTCTTATTCCAGGCTTAGATTACTTAGCTGTATTTGGCACAACTTTTTGGAATTTTGGATCCTAAATGCTCTTCAATTTTGTACTTGTTTGGTTTTATAAATATTTCGATATGAGCGTCACTGATGAGTCGTATGTAGACGAAACGCGCGTCTGGCGTACTAAATTATAATCCTGTTACCTTTGATAACTATTATTACCAATATTTTCCAGATATCAATAACATTGATGCAAGCTAACCTTATAAAAAAAGAAGATGTGATACGATTGCCAATGAGACAACTCTGCACAAGAGACCAAATGACACAGAAATTAACAACTATAGGTCACCGTACGGCCTTACAGAGAACAAATCCAATACCGCACATTCAGCTATAAAAGGTCCCGAAATGACTTGATGCAAGTTAAAACGTTGTGATTTTAATTTCCAAACTAACTTTTAATTTATCGTACAAAACACAAATATTTGGTTCATTTGGTTCATTTTTAAAACTTTTTTTTTAGGTATTATTGGGTGATCATCAGTACATGTAAATACTATAGCTAATCAAACCGTTCTAAAGCATCGTCTACAACTTTATTAAACAATTTTTTAACAGGGGCGTGCACCTGGAACAAATACTACCCATAGCAAGAGTATGCAGAAACATGACTAAAATCGAGACTATGATATATGTTCCAATTATCGTAAACCATATCCCGTCCTCTTTACCTGAAATATTCATGACTGAAATAGACTTATCACCGGGTTTGTACTTATATGAATGAGCAATAATAGTACACCGAATCACTATTTATTCCATTCAGGATAAGTTCTAAAATTACACAACTTTTTCATCCAGTTGAAGCTATCTGGGACCTTGTTTAAACAATTCACCATGCATGATACTTTTTAATGAGACCTGTTTAAACTACCGTAAGTACTTCAAACAAAATATATTTTTACTTCAATTTTAATTTCGAAAAAAATGGATCATACTATATCAAAGTTTCTTGATGATCACTTTCTAAAGTTTTTTCTTCCTCAGCTCACTATTGACGACCTCCATTTTTCGGCCGGTGACCTAAACAGGAAGTTGTATGAATTACTGTTTTTCCCGGAAAGGACTAAATAGCGATAAGGTGTATAGTTATCAAAGGTACCAGGCTTATGCTTTAATACGCCAGACACACATAAGACTAATAAGTGACGCTCTGATCAAAATAGTTAGAAAGCCAAACAAGAGCATGATGACTCAAAATTCTAAATATGTGCCAAATATAGCCAAGGTTCTCTATACCTGAGATAAGAAAATCCCTGTTATTTCGAACAATTCATACTTTTGCAAAATTACCATAAAATTGATATTCATGTCAAAACCGAAGGTTGACTACTGGGCTGGTAATACCCTCGGTAACGAAACTTCCACCAGTGGTGTAAATAGTTATCAAAGGCCCATTAAAGGTACCAAGACTCATCATTGAGGCTCTTATCAAAATAGTTAGAAAGCCAAACAAGTTCAAAGTTGAAGAGCATAGATGGCCTAAAATTCAAAAATATGTGCAAATACGCCTAAGGTTATATATGCATGGGAGCCCCCGGTTTTGGTTATGTTCGTGTTGCACGATCTTTAGTTTTTTTATGTTGTGTATTTTTGTATATTGTTTTTTTTTATGATTGTTTTGTTTTTGTTTTAATCCCATGTAATTGTTAGTTTGTATTCGTCTTGTGAGATTGAATATTTAATTGTTATCTCTCGCCTTTCTTTTAAGGTAACCATCATGAATTGTTTTACCGATTCAATGTATCTGTGTATCGACTCGACAATATCAAATTCTCGCGGTATTAACTTTGAATATGTATCAGTAAAATCGTTTGATCTGTTGCCCATTTGCCTGTTGTGATATTTTGAATGAGCGTGTAGTTCCATTAACATATAATGTCTGTTTGGGTTGCTCACCCAATGTTGTTTATATAACGGAACTCTGAACAATTGCCTTACCAGTGGGAGGTTTAACTAGCTGATAACCCAGGTTATTTTTACTTTCCTTTGAAAATGTCTGTTCCAAAGCAGAAAAAAGAAGTTGCTCTAACACTTGTTCCATAGCGTTTAATGTTGTCTGCTTTGATGAATTCCCCATTTAAAATTTTCCTTCAAGATTTTTATTTTCATACCATTTTGCGTCTATTTTTTGGCAGATGAATCCGCAAAACAAGTAGCTGACAGACATGAATAGGATTGCAATATTTTTAACATTCATTCCAAACGTTTATATACACGATAAAAAAAAATGAGTAAAAAAAAACTAGTCAACAAAAGATTATAACGATAAGATAGAAAGGGTATGAAAGACATTTTCCACAACGAATAGCTGGGACAGTACATATAATGAAACATGATAACGCCTCATCATGATAGTCAGTGCAGTTGTTACAAAGTACCTGACGTATACAAAAAATATAAGAAAACAATTACTTAAGGATAAGGATAGATAATAGACAAAGACTTGTCTTGGTATGTGATTATTATCTTCCCTTTATTATAATTTGACGTCAGAGTATAAAAAAGTCATATAATTATGAGAACAAATTAACTTGATAATGAATTCGTAATCAGTTTTAAGTTTACATAATTATATCTTACAACTATAAACACAGCAAGTGGTTCCCTGTCAGACTGCTCATACAAAACTATAAATCGTCGTTAGGGTTGATAATACGTGCGCCATTGTGTTATCGACAGGAAACAGAGATACTAACTGATTGAAATCAGTAAATGCAGGGATTTTTGACGTATCAAACATAGTGCTTATACTAACAAACTGTTGAATAAATTTTCCTAATGTCATTTTTACCTGGTTCTTACGTCTGATGAAACTGGTGCACCTGATAGACAGAAAGGCTTTTAATCAAAGAGGTGTACGCACCTGTGAGAGATAATAACTGTACTGGAAGTATATATGTATAGAAAAGCTGAAATTGAAACAGAACCTCTCATAAAGATAACAAATATATAGGTGTTATGTTGTCTCCCCTTGTTGGTTAATCTTATTAAATAAATGTTTAGACTTCCTACAGGTTCCTTTCTTGTTTATATCCTTCTGACAAACTGATACATTTACCAATCACTATCATAATACTGATTGCACCAGGACACTGACTGTCCATGCAGGTGTCAATCATAATGGCACACACTTAGTTAAAGAGGCTCATTTGTAACAGTTATAAATGTAACTTAAAATCCTATATATTCAATTTTCAGACTCTCAATTTCAACTGAAATTTGTTGCGACTGTCATACAAGTAAGAGGTTTAGCTAGCTATAAAGCTAGAATCCATCATTTGCTATAGAAGAAATGCCTGTTCCAAGTCAGGAATATGACAGTTATTCATTCGTTTGAAGTGTTTGATGTGTTTGAGCTTTTGATTTTGCCTTTTGATTAGGGACTTTCCTTTTTTAATTTCCCTCAGAGTACAGTTTTTTTTGTGATTTTACTTTTCAATATTCATCCAATTTTGGTATTAAACACCAGTATAGTAGCTCAATGAACGTATATCTTATAAATACATCTTCAGATTACCGTTAATGAAATTTATTAAAATCGTCCTTTGTTGTAATGTTAAAGTGATTCATCCTAATACAAAAATGTATCAACGCAATCAAAATCTATTTTGATTTTAAATGTTTAGCAGTTTTTTTTGTTACAGGCGTACACAGGTAATTTGTTCAATATGACGATGCAAACAATCCTTCCACCTTTTCCGAGTTTAGATTTTTTTTCTGTTTTTTTTTTTATTTCCTAGAACAATACAACGGAGTGTGCTGTGGAACTGCGAACCCGTCGTCATAACCAGATTATGCACAATCTGTTGGGTTTTTTTGTTTCTTCTTTTTCTTGTTTGTGTTTTTTTTTATTCATTCTATCCATTTTCAGTTTATTATTTTTCAATAACTCTTTGTATCGACCAACATTGTAATTTCTATTTTGTATTTTTGTAATATTGCAACTCCAATATCCATCACATCCCCCTGATTCAATTATATTATATTTCATGTCACTCTGGTATCTCTCGCTTTCTTTAGCATATGGATTGTCTTATCTCTAATTTACCCCAATTCTTCTATCTGTGATATATCATTAAAGTTTACAACTTTTTTACGTACAAATTACCCATCAGACGTCTAAGAAAAACCCTGGTGTAAAAAACAGTAGTCCATCAATGGGAGCAAGGATTTACAAAATCTTAGGGGTTCTGAAACAAGATATATTTCAACAGTGTCAATAACAACAAGTTTCTACTGATACAGGCAGCTGAAGCGGTGTGTCATAATAATTCTTGTTGTCAGACACATCAAAATCAAACATATATTTTTAGATGGTAATTAAAACAAATATGTAATTCAAATAGTTAGAGAACAGATGTTATTAATACAAATACAAATATTAGGCATTAGAAGCACGGATAAAGTACATAATGTACTCCGCGTATGACGTCTGCTAATACGAATTCGTCAGATATTTGGAGTTTTGCATCACATAGAACGTTAAACATAAATGCTGTTTGAATTTGATGTTTTTAACTTTTTGCAAAATGATAGAATTGCCCCCACAGAACTATAAATAAGCAAATAGCTAAAGTCAACGTCGAATCTCTGCCTTTTGCACTTTTTTCCTTTGCTCACATCGGCGCAAAATGTTTTGTTTCTTTATTTCATTGTTAGGAACACTTTTATTGATTTAAATAGATTGTTTTGTTTTGGTGTTGGTTGTCTTAACTCATAGCCCTGTTGTTGATAGTCTTGTCCACTTCTATTTTATATTTATGTTTGCATCATTATAAAAAGGTAATCTTAATACACAAAAGATCGGGTACCAGAAGAATGCCAGGTTAACTAGGTTTAATCTCATATCGTTATATATAACCACATTTGTACTGTTACCCAAATTTCTACACGCATATTCCTGCATCACGTCCATATTGATATGTTAGCAAACTTATTTTATTCACTGATTTCTCATGATGTCTACAAAATGAGATCTAATGCAATGGTACTTCTTGCTATTTAAATCTTTGAAATTATGATTCACTTTTTGATAATATCGTTTGTCTTTCGTTGGTTTGTGCTTTATGAACCGATCTCATTAGTGAAATTCCTTTAATTCCTTTCACAGTGTATTTTAATGTTTTGGTGTTGGCCACAGACCCCAATTAATTCCTCTTTTAGTTATTTATAACGTTTCGATATCTTTAATGATTGTCTCTTTTCTTTGCTACGTTTGGGTATTAATTCTTACATTTTCCCTATGATATATTCAGAAAGTTTCATTTTTGATTAGAAAGTTTTGTCATGTTGTATTGTACAGCTTTTCTTTCCGTCTTTGTGTATTTTTAAATTGATATATTTTGGAATATTTGGTGCCCAGAACTAAAATAATATACTGCTTTAAATGTGATACTTTAATTTTTATTAATGTATGCTATGTTTGATTGAATAATAACTTGGTATCCTCTCCCCTTTTCTTATCAACGACTTTGTACTGCAGCTTATTGTTAGTAACCATTAGAAACTAGACTGTTGCTACAGAAGAAAGACCATACTTCTTCAACGTCATAGTGTTGTTTCTCAATCTGAAAATGCTGTACATTGTTTTAAGGATGAAAATAATAATATTATGTTTTTATTTATATAAAATGTTTGGATCATGAACTGATCCGAGATGCAACATCTTCAATGCATGATGCTCAGTTTTGATATAGAAATGCCTCGCACTATTTGCTTTAATGCAATTACAAACATTTTAATCAAAACAATAATATCATTATTTCTTTAATACTTTGTTTGCAACAATTTTAACATTCCCAAGTGGACGGGTTAGACGATAGTGTTGACCTATCACTTTCAATATTTATGTTTTGTACAAGTGGTAATTTTATGCAAATCGTAAATTTTATATATTTTTTAACAAGTTATTACCATTTTGAAACACTCATTTTTTTCAACGGAGATACAAGATTATTCTCCTTTTTTCTATTTTTTATAAATAATCAACTTGTGTTTTCCCAAACAAATTTGTATATATAAATCTAACATTAGTAGAACTTCCACTTTGTCAATAAGCAGCAAATGAGGGCACCACATTGGGTAAGATTTAATTTATTTGTTAACTGATACCATATAACAAACAAGACAGTGATAAGCAATATCAAGGCCTATGATATGCAAAATCAAAGACAGTGTGCTTGTTTGCATTTTATCATTTGAGGGTGTGTTATGTACAGATTTGATATCGTACTACATCTCTAAGCGTCCACAACATAAACAGATAGATGGATTAACATTATCAAGGTTTCCCTCTACGTGTGGAAAAAACACCTTATTGTTTTTCTTATGATTTTTTCCCATTTTTCTTCTTCTAACATTTTATGAACCATCGAAGTTTATATTTGTCATCTGTACTGCACGACACATTAAGAAACAATTGATTCATTGAGATATATTAATAAGAAAACATGAGATTTAGACAGCCACAAAAATAAGACTGAACAGCAGGGATTTTGATAGAAATAACATCAATGAAGATGAAAGCAGTAAAACAAATACATTTATTTACACAGTTATGTTTAATAATAGCTAATCCAATTTCAACTTAGCTTTTGATCCTTATTTCCTAACAAACATGTTTTTCAAAAGGAAAGAAAGAGCCCTTTTAAAATTCTTAACCTTGAAGAATAAAAAAAGAGACATATGCGTTGTGATATTATTCTCTGAATTTCGAGTCATTACTGTTAACAGTCTTGATCACTACGTATATGTTTGCTTGTTTTATTTTGGATGATTAAAATACAAGTAATACAACATAGATCAGGTACTAGTTGAATTTCAAGTGAACCAGATTTAGTTTAAAATGTAGTTTAATACTATGGATTCATAAACATTCGTTGGAAACCAATTTTCTTGGATTTCGTGGGTACAGGGGAACTACGAATTTAAATGTTCAACGAATAACATTTTTTTCTTTAGGAATGTATTCAGAGTTTGCAAAAACAACGAAATTAAATATCAACGAACATTGATACCCACGAAAAATAAATGAATCCACAATATATAGTTTTAACATTACGACACTAAGATTACTATTCAGCTATTGACACATCTGGTTCTACATCATGTCTGTACTTAAAAGTAAGATTGCACAAATTCAAAACGGAAAGTCCGTAATCAAATGGCTAAATCAAAAGCGTAAACACATCAAACGAATATATAACAACTGTCATGTTCCTGCACAGGGCTATCTCATAGGGGCGAAATACACTAGAGGGACAGTCAAACTAAAAAATCGGTAATTAACTGACAACGACCTGGCTAAAAAATAAAAAGACAAGCAGACAAATAATAGTAAACAAGACACAACATAGAAAACAAAAGACAAGCAGACAAATAATAGTAAACAAGACACAACATAGAAAACAAAAGACAAGCAGACAAATAATAGTAAACAAGACACAACATAGAAAACAAAAGACAAAGCAACACGAACCCCACCAAAATTGGGTGTGTTCTCATGTGCTCCGTAAGGGTATAATATTGCAGTCTTAGTAGTTATAGATAATTCATTTGTTAAACTTGGGCCTTCAAAAGAATAAATAAAGTTACAAGGCTTACAGTAAAGTGCACCATAGCCGCGTTTCGTATCCATCACAATCATCAGGGGCGATCGAATATGATAGCAGATAAAAGTTTTTTTTCAAATACCGAACTCCAAGGAAAATCAAAACGAAAAGTCCCTTGACAAATTGTAAAATCAAAAGCTCAAACACTCCAAAGCGAATTGAAATAACTGTCGTTTTTTAGACTTTGTATTTTTAGATACAAATTTTCCTTTGTGTAGAACATAATGAATTAAACATATTGCCCTATTTATTGGTAGCTTAACGTCTCACTTATATGATAGTCGCAAAAATTCCTTTATATTAACAACAATGTGTGTGCAAAACAAACAGACATGATAGGCGAAAATAGGAAGATCAAATCAATAACGAAGATGAATAGTATTAAAAACACCCTAAAACAGGGGGAAACCAACAAAAAAACTTAACAAAAAAATACCAATGTGCCAAATCTGGCTGTCTGTATGCCGGAATAGAAACCCCTAAGTGAGTGTTTCGAAAAATTTGCTTCAATTTCTGTTTTGTTACTTCTTTGTCTCTTCTTATTATTTTTCGGCATTTGAACATCGGTAAATTAAAGTACCTTAAACATTTTGTAAACAGATAATTAATTGAAAAGGGCACATAAATGATATTTCATGCCATCACATAAATGTTGACTTGTGATACCCTCAGAATGGCTATAAACTTTTAAACTAGTTTCAAGATGTGAGAGTATTCTTATATCAGTTACATGTGTCTCTTGTAATTGTTTTTTTTTGTTTTAAGAACAGATTCCATAAGTCATGACTTTTTCATTTTTTTTACAGTTAGGTCTAATGTCTGGCTGTTACACTGCCGTCACATGTTTAAGGGCAGCTGGGTGCGCATAAACATACATCTATTGTATATTAAATAATTAGCGTTTTGGCCTTTACTGGAGCCATAATTTGCATACGGAATATCCGAGGTCCGTTTTGGACTTTGTTGGTAGCTCTCCTTTTATCTTATAAAAATCAATTCAAGCATGTGAAAATCAAAGGATGCTGCATATGGAATTCCCGAAGGTTCCGAGGTTACCAGTCTTAAAGTTGTGGTTTTATCTTTCAATTTCTGAACAGTATTTTGTTGATGAACAAATTGTCTATTTTTTCCTTTACCTATACCGAGTATGTTTATTTCTGTTTTTGCCTTTACAAGTCTAATTGTATTTTGATAATGACAGCATACTCCTGCGGTAACTTCAAACGGTTTCCTTTTTTCTTTTCTCCTTTCTAATGTATAGTAACAATATTTTTTTCCTTTTCCTTATTATGAAGTTTTTGTCCATTGTTTAATTTTTCCTTTCTTGGTTTAAGTATCTAAATGATAATTAATTCCCATAATAATCTGCAATTAACAGTATTTTGAACATAGCCATATTAACCACATGTTTGATATATTTATGCAGATATAACCATTATAATATATCTGATTCATTACCAAGTTTCGTAGGTTACATCTAGAATGAAGGTTTCTATGTTTTGTCTGATTTCTTGCGAGGCCGATAAGCATTTGTTTTTGCTTTGTTTAAAAGATCTACTGTGAGATCACTAAGTGTTTTTGGTGGGGTTCGTGCTACTTAATCAGTCTTTAATTTTCTATGTTGTGATTTGTTTTTTTTTTCGTTTTTCGTTGTTTTGCAAAAACATTGTCAAATTATTCTAGACATATGAATTGATATTTGTTTGTGTATTTCTCTGTTCTGAATGTTCTTGTTTATTTATACAGTATTCAGTAGTCACGTAATGTTGTCCTTTTGGCGCAATGTTTAACATTGCCATAAAGTGCGAGGTTTGGTTAGCCATAAAACCAGGTTTAACAACCATTTCTTTTCTTAAAATGTCCTGTACTAAGTAGGAAATATGGCAGTTGCTATCAAATAGTCCGTAATAATATGTATGTTGGAACTTGTTTTTGTTGCCGCTCAGTGTTCCTGTTGATCCGTTGTTTTCTATTTTTGAATTTTCCATTTGTTTTTGGTTTGTTACCTGGATTTGTTTTCGCTTAATCGATACACGACTATTGAATAGGGTATACTACTGTTGCCTTTATTTATGAGTTTTAATGTCCTTTTTGTATCTTTTGCCTCATTTCTGCTGATATTAATTGCATCAACATTGTTTTATGCGATCAGCTGTGTGATACCCTATATTGCCTAACATCACTTTTTTGTTTTAAAACATTAAAAAACGAAACAATAAAAACAATTGTTTTATTCTTGCTTAAATTACTTGTTTGCAACAATTATAACATGTATATACAATAAAATATCAACAAATATTCGAAATTGGACGGTTAGACGATAGGGTTGATCTAACACTTCCAATATATACATACCGGTACAGACAGATTCACATTATATACATTTGATATTTACTTATCTGTGCTGCACGAGACATCAATAAATGATTGATTGATTGAAATACAATGTAAATCAATAAAAACAAATAACACATTTTGAGACAGCCATTAAAATATGAAAGAACAGCATGAACTGTGATAGAAATAACATCTTGACAACTGAAAGCGGTAAAGCAAATATGATTTTTGCACAGTAAAATTCAAAACCGCTAATTCGACTACTTGCTTGGCTAGAAAAAAACGTTGTGAACAACTATTATCTTTTTACTATAACAGTTTTTTTTTCCGAAAGAATCATGCGAATTGTTTTTGTTTTAATACTGTTTTATCTATCTTAAACTTGAAATATTTATAAAATTTGGAAAACCTTAACCTGAATTCATGGTTATCCGATAACAATGAACATATAAGTCACGTTTAAAACGTTTGATAAATCCGTAAATTTGAAACTAAGTTTTGAAATGCAAATTTAATAATAATAAAAAAAATCCAAATTATCACATCAATTGGAAGTCTTCACATATTCACACACAATCTTTTTGGAAGACAAATTTTAACTTAAGTTTTCAAACAGCTCGTTTATATATATATTTCGGATGAAAATATCATCTGAACCGTACGACACTGTGTCAGCGTATCATAAATTGTTGACACAGATATATATCTTGTCGTTGTAATAATATTATAAACTTTAACAACATGTGAACCCTACGGCAACGTAAATAACACACCCAAGATTAAGTATCGTTTTTTGCGACTTTTGTCGCAGGTGAGACAGAAACCTTGGATACCAAAGCAAACCACTCTCACTCACATTTTACAAGAATAAAATGTTATTTACTGCCTAAAATGCTACCTGAGTAAAACAATAATAAATAACAAAACAAATAAAAAATATATACACATCATTTAGCACTCAGTACTGTAAATAAGCTGTAAAGATATTCTATAGGGTCACCAATGAAAGAAGGATACGATTTTGGGCTACTTTGGCATCCACATTTTAAGTCATTCAAAATTTCGGTTGCAAAATTGAAAGATGAATATATATTTACTTTAATATATCTATATTTATGTTTATTGAGGTGTCTTTTTGCGGAGAATACAGCCATGAAATGATAGAAATGTTCTGTAAAGTGTCCCCGCTTGCACACAATCTTGATATTTGACTTTTGCATGTTGAGAAAACAAAATGTAGCACACTTTCGTTAAATATATAAACGAAGGAAGAGCATTTTCGATATGAAAAGTAATTTAAGTCTTTGATATCGATTTTTTGTTTTGCAAAAAACAAACAAAAAAACAACAAAAAAAAACATCCAGCAATTTTTCCTAATGATACATAATTAATGACGCCACAGTAAACTTGGGATTGTATTAAAGGAAGATTAACGATTTAACAAAAAAATATGTCTTTGAAGTACAAAATTATTTCTAATAACGGAATTAAATTTTGCATTTTTGGTGAATTTAACTATGTACCTATTTCTCTGGTTTTTATTTAGCTCTAAATGTGTAATTCATTAATATATAATCGACAGACTGCAATGAGGCGGCACACGCCCAACTAAAATTATATTATTACTCAAGTCGTTTTCATCAAAGAACAAAAACGTTAAAAACTATCAACCAATACAATCTGTTAAAAATATGATTATTTTAATATCATATTTGATACCTTGAATTATTCCAAAAATTCCATAAATTTATTTTTCAAACGGAAATATAGGAAGCCAATGAAATATTTAAATATAGAGATATGTTTGTTAAGCCTCTTTCTGTTTGCTATATGTTGGATAAATTAAAAAAATTGATCATTGATAACTTATCAAAGCTTTGGACGAACTCATAACATGCAAACTTTCCCTATCATCCTTCAAGGGTAGAAATTATGATATATTTCTTTCGCTTACTAGGTACAATGTTAACTGTTGAAATATAACATATTCATTGAAGCACATGTGTAAATATAATAAAACGATCACGGCGAGTACTGGCCAATCAAATTGTAAAAGTAAAACCTCTACTCCATTTTTGGAATACAATAATATGATGTAAATTGTAATACCTAATTTGTTGTCACCCGCCGAAAACATTTCAATATATGTTTAAATTCCAGTTCTATATGTTTTTCTCAATTAAATAAAGGACACTATATGCATCTAATTCATGCTTTGTCTAAGCTGCCAGGGGAAGGGAAAATATTACTTTAAAACAGATATAAGGACAAAACTTCCATATATATTACACGATAAAGTTCCTTTGTTAATACTTTAATGTCACAACTAAAAATATAACGTCACGACATGTTCACATGATTAAAATGCTTCAAATTCTAAATGTATTTCCAGGCGTTTTGGTTTCCAGTCTGTATTAGACGATGTTTATTATATACACACAATTAAGATATTTAGCTTTTTACTCAATATAAATTTCTCTAAGCATTATATTTACTAGTATATTTTGGACATTGGTGTAATATTATCTCAATTATAATATATAAATAAGTTTAGTGTTAAATACAATTCTTGTGATATAAGATACAATAGAGGTATTTGATATACATATAAAAGTTGGAATAATGTGCTTTTCATGCCCTATGAAAGAAATGTCACGATTTTCACATATATGAGAGTTTTTATGGTAGATATCTATTTGCATTAAATTGTGGACGGATTATAAATCCTAAGAAAAACCCTGAAAGGCACAGATTTATAAAGTAATACAAAATTCAGTTCGATAACAGACTATAATATGTATTTTGAGAAAGACTAAAAATAGTTGTCATTTAATGACACCAACTAAAACGGCCATGGACATGTTCAAAACTAAAGCAACAGAGTAAGGAAATCTTAAGTTTCCATTATAAATCACAGACTATAAATTACACGTTTGTCATGTCTTATTTGTCATTATATTTTTTCAATAACCTTTTCACAAATTGTTTGTGAAATCGAAAATTCACAACCATATATCACAATTTATCTGTCCATATATTGGCAGTTTTAGATTCTAATTCATAACCCGCACACCAAGCACATTATCAGCAATCAATGATTTTGGTCCTACATTCCTACACAAAACAAGATATTATGTCGTTGTTTCGTCATCACGTGCCCGAGTTAACCAATCATTTGACTGTTCTCCACAAATACTAACTGTTATGGTGTCACGTGTTAGTGACGGTATTGTTATTGCACGTGGCTGTCTGCCCGTTGAGCTTTTTACCATACCAGTATTTTTCACTGACTGTGAGTGTCTATTAGAAATGAGCGATAATCTATCGTCTGTTTTGGGTACACTGTTACTGCTGCTTTCTGATGTAGACAGAGGAACATCAATATTATCTAGATCTAAGTAGTTTCTGTCTACTGACAACAGCTGTTCTAGTTGGAGACGCAGTTCACAAAATAATGGTCTGTCCTTTGGATTTTCCAACCAACATTGTCTCATTATAGCATATCTGTAAGAAAAACAGGTAAATTAAATAACACTAGAGAATACAACTCAACCTTAATTTGGAGTTGTTTTTTTCCAAACAAGAGAGAAGTTATCAGATGATCAATCAACATGGGTTGAACATAAGGCACACAAATACACAAACAGACAAAACAGCACTTAAAAAAACTGCATTTAAAAAAAGATTGAGCAGTCGCGGCGATTCTGGTATATTCAGTAATTGAAATATGCCAAAGAAGTTATTCTAAATAAACAAATCTTTGCTTTAACTTCTTTGTGCCGCGAACAGAGAGAAGCATAGAATCCTCGTCGGCGATCGAACACACGACCTTACAAGAATATAGAATATAACTACGAGACAATATCGGATATCAGGTAAGTACGAACCGACTATCGATAACTTTTTAAAGAGAAAACTACTACACAAGTTGCAATGCATTTTATATAGGCACCAATCTTATGGTTAAGAAGATGGTTTGTTAACTTCAATTATTTTTTTGGTTTGTATTGAGTTTCTTTATTATCAACACATACCCAACAATTTCCAATAGTTTCAAATTCAATACAAAAACACAACATCAAAAAATTAATAAATAACAGAAACTATATATCTGTATTTAAGAAAATTGTCTCATAAAAATTCTGAAAATGTTTTTTTCTTTCTTTCTTTGTATGCATCAAAAGTTATCAAAATATTGTTTTACGTTTTAAACTGCAATCATTATAAATCACGAAGTCATGTTACGTAGAAGAAGTGGATAAGATAGATGAGCTAATTAGTCTATTAAAATATGACGCCTTTTTCATTGCTGTAATTCTATACGTAATAGTTAATTTAGATAAACTTTATTTTTGCAAGAGGTGTAGGATCATTTGTTGTTTTAGCTTATCAAATTTATTAAGATAAAGTTCTGATTTACTGAGGAAGATGCTATCTGCTTCAAAGTGGCTCTACTTACTCCGATGTACCGAATCTAATTGTACCGTATGTCTGCAAAATACTTGTGTTCTCGAATCTAATTGTACCGTATGTCTGCAGAATACTTGTTTTCTCAGTCATTTATTTTACTGAAAGCTTAATTTTATCTTATTCTAAAATCCACAGTTGGTACTTTGCAGCAAAAATGATTTGACACTACTTTATCTTTTGTGTAAACTTAAACCATGATAATATCAAAAATATCTATCTAAGATAATCTGTCAGAAATTTATCAAAACATCTACTTTATATACTGTGCATGCCATACAAACATTAGATGAGGTTTTTAGTTCGATGTTCTTCATTGGATCAACAAAGTCTGGTTTTATGCAAGATTAACTATCTGATGAAACGTATTAAGATAAGGAATAAATAAAGAAATATCTAAAACGAAAAAAATGTTTATCAATATTCTTTAATCACCTTTAAAAAGTGCTCGTTAAAGTTTCTCAACCAGAAAAAAATACATGTTTTTCAAGAGTCAGTTTCATGACTGCTGCGTTTTGACATAATATTTTGATATGAAAATCTTCTGTTTAAGATCAAAACGCGACGACATTAAACCTTGCTATGGATGTAACTCCTAAGACTAGAAACTTAGATCCTGCAGAGTTATGTTTTAAATTTCTACTTTAATTACAAAATGAACCACTGATTGCATTTCAAGCTACAAAGTCTTCAAAGAAAAGGAATTTGGATTGTAATCATACCACTGTTTTCACATAAACAAGACTTTTCTTTAAAAAAAAAAATATAAAGAGATTTCAGTAATAACATTCGTGTTAGTTTAACATCTTTTAAATATAGGAAAAAAAACGACCTTTAAAATAAAAAGGATTTATTTTTTTATTTAAATTAAACAAAAGGCAACATTACTTCATTTTAAAGAGTAGTAAATAGGCTTACAGTTCATCAGAGGAATTCCCAGGCTTCTCCATTCGATATCCATTTGCTAATACATAATAGAGGTCTGCCAAGGCTGTATGAGGGTACGGTGATCCTCCTACAAAACGGACGATAAATATAATGTACATCAATACCAGCCCAGAATGTAAACGGACAATAAATATGATGTGCATAATATCGTCCACAATTACAATTTTTCATATACAAATCAAATATTGCATAATAGACACTTAATATTCATTAAATTTTCCTATGTCTATGATCGCCTTAGCTTTTCCTTTCATACTCTGACACCTTGTTCTATATTCAATTGTCAAAGCATTTGACTATGTTTTTTATTTATAAAATGCAACCTGATAAAACCAAACACATTCGATGATAATAGTACATGTTTATAATTGGAGCTCAATTCAAAGCAACCATTACAGCTGTTTTAAGTGTTTCAGGTCCGTTTTGGTCATGTAGCTTTTCATGTGGTTTAGTATTAAACATCTTTGGTTTTAAAATGTTTGAATTTGAGCGTTCCTGGTGAAGATTAGTTCACAAAAGTCCTCAAAGCAGGCACACATTAATAAAGTGTTTTAATTGAATGTTTTTATCTTGATGGAAAGGAAGAATTTGGATACAGAGTCTTAGGAAGTAGATGTTTGTCAAGGGAAATAACTCTTATAAATTATTGGTACGTTTATTTAAACAGGCTTCATTAATATTTTCCAATCTTCTTAGTAACACTGTTACGTGTATTTCTGTATCAAACGAATGTTTTCAAAAGATTGATGAAAGTACGTATTAAAAACGCAATATTGATTTATAAAATCATCTGTCGTAACCCAGGTATATCCAGTAATAATTGATGCGAGAATTACAGCAGTTTTGACTTACCCATAGTAACTATTTCATACAACAGTATACCAAATGACCAAACATCACTCTGCGTTGTAAATACCCGATCACGTAGTGATTCGATAGCCATCCATTTTAATGGTAGTTTACCACTGGTAACTTTGTGATATTGGTTATCATTGAAAATGTCTCTAGAAAGTCCAAAATCACAAACTTTAACAACTTTATCATAATCAAGTAGTACATTCCTGGCTGCTAAATCTCGATGTACATATTTCTTATCTGCTAAATATTGCTGGAAGAAAAAATAAAATTTTGCTACAAAAGAATTAAATCAAAGGAAATATTTAAAAAAAAAAAAAGATATATAAAAGATGTTTACCATTAGGACATAGAGCGAATGGCATTTTGTAATGTATAATTATTTATTCTTCCAATAGTTCTCACTCTATTACTAAACCATATTGTCACTGTGCAATTTACATTTAACAATTTTTCACGCTCATTGTGTTTTTATGTTCGTCATTTCAACCAGCTGTTACAATTACAAATGTAAAACAAAATATGATGGATATAACATAAGTTTGCATCTAGTCCGTAACGAACCTACAGGGCAGTCTAAAATTACACCATACAGAACAAATAATTTCTTGTATAATTAATGGTAAAACTGAACAAAAACATATTTATATACCATTGCCATGGCAACTTGACGTGCAAATGACAGCATATCTGCTGGGGTTATTACACCATTATCAATATCACCATTCGGATCCATGATGGAATATGTAACCTCGGTAGGGTGTCCGACTCTTTTAGTAAAATCTCCCTCCATGCGACATTTCCTACAAAAATAACAATCAAATACAATATACATTTAATATTTATGATTGGGAGCTCCTAGCGAAAGTAAATCAAGAAAAGTGCTTTAAATGCACTAAACTTACATCACATAAAGTGTTTTATTTTCGTTATGTAAGCATGAGCGTGATTTTTAAATGCATCAATATGGGGGATGGCACATTAGTATACACAAAATATTTCCAAATGTTATTCGGTACAGTAAACAATAAAGAAATATGTAAAAGCAAATATAACAAACAGGTAAAAATTCTATAATATGATTGATGGGGATATACGCAGATTAGTGATTGCCATGTGACCAGAAAAAGATGGCAACTACCCAGGACACCAATGATTATCACAATAACATCCAACTGGGAACCAGTAATACAGATCGTTTCCTTTTCTTTTCAAACATAATTCTTATGATTGAACATGACAATGTTGATTTTATTGTTGTTCATAGTAATTATTTATGATCTATAACTCTTTTTTTTATGCCTGTTTGGTTATTTTTTTATGCAGTATAAATAAAATAGCATCAAAACAATAGTGACGGCTATAACAGAGAAGAGTATGTCAAAATTAAAGAAAAACGAGGGGAAGATATCAGGAGGACATAACAACGACGTAAACTGGCAACGCTAGGCGACAAAGACCAACAAAAACACGAAACACTACACAGATAACTAGACTGAACAACGATAACCCCACCAAAAAAACTAGGGGTATCTCACGTGCATTATCCGACAGGGCAAGCAGATCCTGCTATACTAGTTATGGTATTTCAATAGCCTAAGAGCAAAACAGGCTAACCATTCGCTATGGTATCATCAGTTCTATTACTTCTATATAAGAGTGTATCCATATAAACATGGGTTTCTTCTTGAGGAAATTACTGTACTAAGTCAATAATATGTCAATTGTTTTCCATTCGTTTGATGTAAATAAGCTTTTGATTTTGCCATATGGTAATGGACTTTCCGTTTAGAATTTTCCTTAGGGCTAGGGAATTTTGTTATTTCACTTTTTTCATTAATTAATCCTTTATAAAATTATTTTGTTTCACATATAACTTATAATGTTTTATGTTTTTCAAACAAATGGCTTTAAAGAAAAAAGGCCAGATCATCAAACAGCTTGCTTTTACAAGGCCAACAAGCCAAGAAGAACATCAAGGGTGCACGTGTCGGTGTAAACCACTTGCAATTTGCAATTTATCAAACAGATTGTTATCACCTAAAAATGAATCGTGTATGTTACATGTGCAGTCGGAATTTTATCATTCTGACACGAGTATACATATTTCAAAATGACTTTTATGCAAAGTTGTAAACGCCAATTTAGAAAACCGCAAATCAGTTACATATTTCAAACACAACTATGTATACACTGCATGATCGCGTATCATCATGTACTTTTTCAAATCTACAATTGCAAGTTTTTTGAGTGCACAGCTGGAACCGAAGCAAGAGTACACGGCAAAAAAAGTACACATTATTCATACATAACAACAACTTGGCAGCCGTGCATCGGAAATCTCTGAGATACGTGTCTTTCAAAAGTTCATAGAGACTGTCAAAAGAGATCTGACTCGTGTCAGCGAACAAATGTCATGAAAACGACTGAGAGTACTCGAAAGAAAAACATAGCGCATGGCATTAATTGTTTTCTTTTTATGATGTCTTCTGATTATATCTGCACTCAACATGCAACTTTAATTAAAACAATGAGCTCATCGACATTCCTTCGGGTAAGGGAAGGGTCAACATGGTTATAAAAAATAATTCAATTAGAAATAGATGTCCCAAATTTCTCATTTATGATTCAGAATCGCACAATCTATAGAAAAAGTTTATACAGGTGCCCGGAGTAAAATTACTTAACCTTCCCGTGAACTCCTATTATCAAAAGGACCAGTAGAATAAAAAGTTAACCTTTGCTTATTCTGGAGGTGATAATGAACTGTGAATTTTTACCATCGTATCAGTCATTCCTGCAGATATATCTATAGCGAATATAGCGAATTTTTGAAAAGTAAAGTAAAGCAGTGGGGTTTACAGTTGCTATCTATCTTGTATTTCATAAAATTTAAATTAATTGGCAAAAATGTTATATTAGAATATCGCACATATTATCTTTATGGGAATTATTTGTAAGTTAACCGAAAACACTTAAGTAATGAAGCAAATTTAATTGTTTTATCATTTTCTTATCCATAAGTTACAGGTTTATGACCATAATAATAGCTCGTATACTATTAAATTTGTCAGAGTTCTCAGATACTGTCAAACCATCCACTATTTCAAAATTTTCTTCTTTTTTCTATTAAAATTTTGAATTTTCTTATACATTTATTTAACAAAAAAATGTAATAATGATAGCAGATGCATGTTAAATCCCGTGTTTAACGTCATATTAAATCTCTGCATTCTTTCATGCAGCATTTTAATAGGAATATAAGAATTTAAAAAAATATTATTACCCAGCTTTTCTTTTAAAAATCATATAAACAAGACAGGGAAAATAAAATAGAATATGATTATAGATAAAGTCGACTGCTTCAATTACTTGCTGATGAGATGTTAGTCCTTGGATACCATATGCACAGTAACTTGTACTACAGTTACATCTATTTAATTCAAGTTTTATTTAGAATACTTTGTGCGAGTATTAAATCTAAAGTAGCCCCTAGTTTAAAGTTAACTGGATTATTCAGGTAAGAAAACATGTTTTATACTTCTGTCCAAGACATGATGCGTTTACTTTTAGGTAAAAGTTAGATTACTTTTTTTTTTATCTTAATCTTCAATATTAATTCAAAAAAACAATTGGTGCGTAAAAGATTCTAACGCATTGATATCGCGGTTTTAACCCACTGGAATTAAAATGAAACCACCACAAAAGACAAATATCGTACCATTTATACCTATTTCTAAAGTTTTTGTGTGTAAATTTCCAATATAATATATATTGACCATAGTATTGAAAGGTGACGGAGTATGACCCAGGTTGTTTTACGACTTCTCTCTTGTATCATTCTGAGACAAAACTAATTCCAACTTATGTCCCAAGTGTAATCCAACATAAAACGGTAAAAAAATACCCTAGATCTATTTATTATAAACAGCTGCTTCAGTTGCACATATCAAACTATGTTGTATAACGTAATCACGAAAATAAACCAAATATCTGCGTAGACATCAAGGGATCTAAAATCGTTTTATTTTAATCTATCGAACTGGATGACTTGCAAAAGAAGCTTCTTTACCGTCTGATTAAAATAAATCGTTAAAGAGCCCAATCACTGCTAACGTACTGGTTCTTTAAGATTTTCATTTCATGCAAGTTCGTAGCATGATGTCTCATTTAACTAATAGGTTATATACTTAACATGCAATCTTCATGTAAAGAATCTTGCTCAAAGTCATATAATAACTTAAATGTCTTTTACCACAGAAAACACAAGAGTATGGTTACTTTTAATATCAGCAACATGCAATAAGCCTATATTGTTTTGTCAAAATTTAGATACAGGTGCAAAATGGAAGGAACATTTCAAAGAACAAAAAAAAATATGTCTAAATGGAAAGGACATATCAAGGAACAATATATACACGTCGCCGAAAGTCAGACGACACAATAATCAAGTGAAAAAGATGAAGAAAAAAGATAGTCAACATTCCATTGAAAAGTATTTGAAACGAAGTACACATTCCTCGCATACCTATTCTTTCTTTAAGTTTGATGCTATTTTGATTAAACCCAATTTCAACAGCATGTAATAAGTCTATTTTTTTGTCAAGCTTTGGAGTTGGTACAAAAAGGAAAGAACACAACAAGGAACAATAAAACATATGTCGCCGAATGGCAAACGACACAATGACCATGCGAAAAAGATGAAATGACGAAAAAAAGTCAACATTCCACTGAAAACTAAAAACTGTTTGAAGGTCTTTGAAAACGAAGTACACATTCCTCGAATACCTATTCATTCTTGTAGTTTGATGATATTTTGATTAAATACAATATCTTGGCATCGCTTTGTAATAAAGTGCAAAATCCATAAAAATCTTACATAAAATATAATAGATTTGTAATGTAATGTCAAAGTAAAATTAAAGCTGAACGAATTTCAGATGGATTCTCGTAGATATTAATTCTTTGATCATTTTCATGAAATGGGTCACGAACAGACGAAGTAAAACTGAATTCAATAGGAATACGTACATTAAAAACCAGTCCCTTAAAGTCTAGGAAAAGACTAAAATCAGGGGAAAATAACAAATTTAAGATGGATTCTCATAGATATTAATCCTTTGATCATTTTCATAAAATGGGTCACTAACAGAAGATTAAAAACTGGATTCTGGAGAATATTCACATGGAAACCGTGCTACGGAGCTTAAAATCTGGGTAACAATCACAACGGTATGCAAGAAACAACTGAGAACCTTAGCAAAATCTAGATAAGTTTAGAGAGCTAGATACATTCTTTGATTGGCATTTGAAAACATTAAATGGAGAATGGAAACAGTTAATGCGTCAAAGAGAAAACAACCCAGCCCAAAAGCAGAAAACAGTCAATTGACACAAATGGGTCTTCAAAACAGCGATTTTGTTTTCTATTGGTGCTACTAAAAGCAAACATTGATTAATCATGACAAGTTGTATTGGGGGTTCATTGTTATTTCCAGCGATAATAGTTGTTTTGTGGATTTAACCGCAACTACAAGATTTAGTAATTCAAATGAAGAGATAAATACTGATAAGTTAACTTTGATCGAGCTAAGAAAATTACTAAGATATACATATACAACACACTCACACACATACACAAAAATCCAGAAAGACAATGAAAAGGAATATGTTAGAAAAAAAATCCATGGTCAGCATAAAATAAAGTAGAAGAGAAAAAAATCTAGCCTAAAATCAGAGGAAACAGATGGCTTGTTTCGGCGTAGAGGGATTGATTCTGTTCTATACATTACATTGTACAATATTTTTGCATCAAATGCATACAATTATTCCATCTCATTTTTGTTTAAATTTTGGCATTTTCAAGTTTCTATCATACTTACAATATATATGTTTTACTTACTTCAAAAACATTTGCAGGTTTCCAAAAGGAATGTACTCCATAGCAAGAGCAATGGGTTCAGAAAGGGTACATGCTCCTAGCATCGATACTATATTTGGATGAGCACCTATACGTTTCATTAAGTTGATTTCTGCCAATAGATCTTCTTTATAAGATAAAGGTGCACTATCTATAAAAATAAAAGAAAAAATATGTACTGGAAAATTGCCACTGGAATTGAAATGCAGGAAACAGGTGAATACAAATAACTGACGGGACAATTAATTTCAAAATTAAAGATACGAATTAGTTTTATTATCTCATCTTTGAAACGAAATTGGACATTACATTAAAAGTTATTCGCGTACTATTTTACGTGTTACTATATATACGTAAGCAAGTCGGCTTAAAAAGTAGTTTTGATAAACGTCTCCAAAAGTTTTTCATTATGTAATAGTTTACACCGAAGTAAAGGAGCATAAGTCTTTACAATGATGTAGAAATATGATGTATTAAACCAGCAAAGGGGAGGCGATTACTTATCATCTGGGGGACATTAGTTCTCAATTATAGCAAGTGTATTGATAGAGAAAAAAGTAACACTTTAAAAAACTCTAATTATTCTCTTCAAAGCTATCAATTTTTACGTAAAACATGAATATAATCAACACACTTTTATAGTTTGTTGGCTTTCTTGACAAATAATTGTAAAAATGTGTTTCACGTCCAAAAGAATATCCTGAGCTTAACACAAAAGCTGTTCGTGAAAGTGAAATGAATAATTTAAATGGGAGGTACTAAGCATAAAAAATCTCCAAGGATCATAGTATATGACCCTGACGTAAAAGAAAACTAAATGAAAACATTCAACAAGTTAAGAAACTAACAGCTTTATATAAAAATGTAAGAGCATGATTTATAAATAAAACGCACCTCGAACCAGTTTAATGGCTACTCTCTTGTTGTCGTAGTAACCAGTCACTACTTTGCCAAACGCTCCTTGGCCAATAGGGGTACAGAACTTTAGACGACAAGGGTCCAGTTCCCATTCATCACTCATTACCAATAATTGATTGGAATAATCAACTTTACCTGTAAAAAATACATTGTCTCTTTCTAAATTCATGTATATAAATTGTTTAGAAGTATCAAAAACATTCATCAAGAGAACTTAAGTTTCTTTTTTGTGGGGTCTTCCGAACGTTGTTTTTGCTTCACAGCCTATTGGGTCCACAAGATAGCGGGAGAAGGCTTATGTCCTTTTCTGTAACTAATTCACATCCGATCAATTATTCAACGATTGCAGTTGTTATTCCTCTTGAAATTTTTTTATAGATTGGACAACGAAAACATCCAAACACTATAATGTAAGTACTGAGTGAAATAGCCAATATAATTGCATATTCATTATGCCCTACCCTCGATGATAGAGGTTTTATATTTTTCCGGTTTTTGCATTCGTCCGAAAGTCCGTCCGTTTGTCCGTCTTGTTTATGGTTAAACTTATTTGTGTAATGTAGTTTACCCTGACTTTGGGGTCAAATCAACTTGAAATTTTCACCCATGTTCATATTGAGTGAAATTTTTATAATTGACA
Source organism: Mytilus trossulus (assembly GCF_036588685.1). NCBI lineage: Eukaryota > Metazoa > Mollusca > Bivalvia > Mytilida > Mytilidae > Mytilus > Mytilus trossulus. The sequence continues at coordinate 35,981,767 of NC_086375.1, forward strand.
CATATTTAATGGTTTACTGAACGTGGAAAAAGTAGGGCACGGTGTTCTTTTATGGACACATTTTATTGGTTCAAGTTCCATTTCTTTAAATTAATCAGTCTGTTTTCTATATATGCATTAATCTCCAAACGATTGTTCTAATTCTCAGTCATATATATAAGAAATAAATATACTTAAACTAAATGTCAACAGTACTATTGACAAATTTAGTGTTTTAATTTCTTCTAAGTTGTATTAAACAAGACATAGTTTTGCTATCAAATGTCAAGCAATGTCTTACGGCAAGTTATTTTATTTAAAAAAAATGTATTGGTCGCTGCAAGGGGTTGATTCATCATTACTTAAATGGAATATTTAATAATTCCATCGATAATAAATGTGACATATGATTTTAAATAGGACATTGATACTAAATTAAAATCATTTAAAGAATATGTATAAAAAGAGAAGATGTGGTATGATTGCAAATGAGACATCTCTCCACGAGAGACCAAATGACACAGAAATTAACAACTATAGTTCACTGGCCTATCAAAGAATATAAATATATGTTTTTATAAGATTTTTATGTCATAGAATGTGGTGTAAAAATAATAATTAACGAAACCAAAGACGGACACAAATTCGACTTCCGGTATACTTACATCCGACGTTAGACTTGTAACTGTTGCTCTTGGCAACTGCTGGTTTGGTAATGATGATATCTTTGAATGTATGTCTCTTCTTATAAATGAAGAGAATAATTAATCCAAGGAGAATGACACTAGCGACACAAGTAATTCCAACAATTATTTTATCAATATTCTTCCAGTCCGCATCTGTAACTAAAATGTAAAATATAAAAATACAATGGGCACCATTAAAATATATATTAAAAGGAAGATGTGGTATGATTGTCAATGGGAAAACTCTCCACAACAGACCAAATGACACATACATTAAATAGCTATAGGCCACTGTACGGCCTTCAACAATGAGCCAAGTCCCTATCGCGTAGTCAGCTATAAAAGGCATTAAGTATTGTAGCACCTTAAAATAATTGAAATAAAAATAAAAAAAGTTTCTTTAGTTTTACCCTTGTGGAGAGACTAACCATGTAATATTTATTGGTTTATTTGTTATATGAGTTATTATGTAGATATAGAATAATAATGGATATAAAAAGGATTTGAAAAGAGGATATAATTGAGGATGGTCATCGAAAATTCAAACTTAATAAATACGGTTAATAATATTCCTGGAACATTTGATATGAATTTATTTGGATACAAGCTTTGGGACCAAAACAAGAAAACGTCTTCGATACACTGAAGTATAGCTTAAGACATTTTGATATTTTGACTATATACTCTATTTGCAATTAAATTTTGCTTGCTGGTTAAGCTTACCTTTTCTCGATTTGACGCTTTCAGCTTTAATAGCACACATTGTAGTGTTTAGACGCCTGATATCACTTTGGATTGCATCACGTCTTCCATTACGTTGGTATATTGCTACACCCTAGGTTAATAAAATTAATACAATAGAAAAAAATATAGAAACAATTCTTTTTTTATAAAATACGGCAAAATTAGTATATTTGTATACCATATAGATAGTTACACAAATATTAAGAAATAAAATAACCCTTTGTATTCTCATTGTACCAATTTTTGCTTAAATTATAACTTTAACCAACTTTTCATTGATTTATCCGTAAAAATTATGAAATTATAGCCCAATACTACAACAAGTCTACTGTAGTCTACTGTATTCAAAAACATCCGATTACAATAATTAAGATTTTTTTTAGTATTTACAATTTCAGGGAAAATATGTATTTAATGATGTATAACAAATATCTGACGACGGAAACATTTTAATCAAGAACATGATTATAAATATACCGTTGGGTTTGTATATAAATTTTGTATATGAATTGGTAATAAAATAATGAAAAAAACCGTTTTAGTCTATTGCCATCTAACGTATTATATTATGATATTTTACCTCTATTCGATATTCAGTATTTTCATCCAAATCAAACCATTCTTCAGTTTTATTTGTTTTCCTAACTATAGCTGGAATGTCGGAGACGTCGTTGATGATGCAGCTTATTGTGTAAGACGAGACAGCAGAATGATTGAATGGGACGTTCCATGCTAACAATACAGAAACTGTCCCAGTGTGCTTGTTACACTTCCAGTTCCGTAGTACAATTCCCCATTCCATTATATCAATTGGTTCTGGAAATATAATGATAAATATGCGTTGAAAAGAGTTTATGAAACTTGAAACAAAAATTAATATTCTAAATTTGAATTTACGAATTAAGACCAATGCAATCTAGTGGCTCTTTCACAAAAATTCGTAAGTAGTATAAAATGAGATTATTTTAAATCGAGGATTTTTGTGAAAATAGTCGATGAAAGATTAAGGTACACACATTCGTACCCGTGACTTGCCGTTGGAAACAATCTGATTTAAATTCAGATCTATAACAACTCTTGTGCTTCAATATATAACTCACATGTGAGTAACGAAATTAGTGGTTTACATTTCGAATAAGATTGATTTGGAAAAATACTGATTTATTTAAGTGTGAGCAATATTCTCATATAAAACTCGATATTTATGTATTATAAAAAAAAAAATCGACTCTCCCTTGACATCATTTGCGAGTATGGCCTTATCTTATGGCGAGTATCTTGCACGTTATAAAGACACCTTGTAGATTTCGAAAAAGAGCAGGCTAATGCCGCTACAAGACAGCCCTAGCATCTACAAAGTGGAAAGGGATTTATATAAGTTGCAAAACCTGTTTCCTAATCCACTATAAGTAAATATGTTTAAATTAAAATAATCAAGGAATGGGATTAAGGAAGGAAACTATTCCACGAGTCTTTTTGTTTTTCCTTGTACAAACACCAAAGCATAGATAGACCAACAAGAAATTAAAATAGTACAGCAAAATGTCAAACAATATATGGCTGAACATTTGAATTTTTCAATAGAATTAAACTAGAGGCAAACGTGCTTCTGATGTTGTGGTGTCTGCTATAACTAAATATGTTTAGTCAATAGTTAGTTAGATGAATTTTGGCACGTAATTTTATAAGTATTCAAACATTTTTTCATAAAACTTTCAAAGAAATAAAGGTACTAATCTTGCAGAAAAAAGTTTCATCATAATTCATGATGTTTGGAGGCAGGATGGAATTCGGCCAATGAAATTAACATGCGATACTGAATAATCAATTAAACACCGAATACCGATATTGTGATACGTCAGTGTAATGAATTAGATCAAAGACAAGCTTTTATTAAAATATTCTTCATAATATCTAATTATTAAAAAAATGCGTACACAAAGTAGCAATCATCTACTCTTCATGTAGGCAGTTTGGTGGTAATTAGTATATTTTGTCTTCACGAAGTTTGATTAGGTAATAACAACAAGATTGTCGTCTCTCCACCGTAATTGTTACGCATTTGTAATGATATTGTTTAATTGGCGCGGTTCCATCACATTCTCAATAAAATACACTGCTATACAGTAAAGATAGCAGATCAAACTGATAGAATCGTTTGTGACGAGCTCCTAAAGCACCAAGACGCTAAAAGTACTTGTTTCATCCTATTCTCAATAAAATACATTGCTGCTATAGACTTAAGATATCAATCAGATCAAACTAATCTAGACAAGTTTGTGACGACAACAAAAACAACACAATAATAAGAATAACATGGGGTTCCAAATAATAAAAAGGCTAAAAAAGCAAGTTTGATTTTTAAAAATAAAGGTAATTTAACCTCTTGTTGCAAATATTTCATGCCTATTCGAATTATTCCGGATGTTTTTACATGGTCGGTGCTCATACGCAAAATTATGTTATTTACTTCTTCCAAATAACAGCAAGTTAAGCATTGAAACATTGAAACAATGTCGATTAAAACAAGAGACCCACTTCGTTCTAGTCAATTCTTATCAGATATACCGATATCACGTTTATAGAAACATACGAGGAATGGATGCTTTCAAAACAACATCTTGTGTATACTAATCGGACCAAAACAGAGAAATACAAAACTACACCATAACGAATTTAATCTTACACACCATTAATTCCTTTTAAAACCACATACAAAAAGATAAAAAAAAAAAAAAAAAGTTAACCTAAACACGACACACACACATAAATAGGTGGCGCTAGAATTAGTTAAAATATTAAAAAACAACACATTTTACAGTTTTGAGTTAACGACAAATTTCTTTCAAACACTGGATATTAGTTAGAACAACTATCATGGAGTCGAATGATAACAATGTTTCGAAAAAGCTAAACTTTTGTATATTCGATAAAATTTGCACGAAAAATAAAATGCTAGACAGACAGAACAAAAAAGAATATTTATTATCAGTAAGATGGAAAAATTCTAGACAGAATAAAAAAGAACATTTTCTATCAGTTGCAATAAGACGGAGAAATGCTAGACAGAACATAAAAGGTTATTGTCTATTAGTAAGATGTAGAAATGCCAGAAAGAAAAAAAAACTTTTTCTATCAGTAAGATGGAGAAATGCTAAACAGAACAAAAAAGAACGTTTTAATAAGTAAGATGGAGAGAAAAAATCTCACCGATAATTCTCTATGCCCATGATATAAATAGATAGATGTAAACTACTAGAAAAAGACAACAGACTACATTCGAAGGATAACAGGTAGATTCCCTTCGTTCGTATGGGAAAACAGCGATACGAGATAACATTCTGATCATGTAAGTTTAAAGGTTAGATGTAAAATATGAGAAAGAGAACACATCCTACATTCGAGGAATAACAGGGAGATGTTTAAAAGATTCACAGAATAATGCAAAATAGTGGCGAGAAATAGAATCCTTCACGTCCATGTAAGATAACACCAGTATAAGCAGCAGGTTTAGAGCAACATGGAAGAAATTATGTCAATTACCACATGGTAAAAGTATAAATTATTGAATGCCCAAAAAGGCGCAAGTCAGGGCCGACCGTGCAAGGGCTGTATAGCCAGTCAAGGTCGTTAAAAACTTCCATTTGTTGAAGAACTGGTCTACATGAACGAAAAAGTTAAAATATTAAGCTAGTGGAATTAAAAGTACAAACCAGATGACATTGTATGCATTGTTCAAAGAAAAAGGATGAAAAGCTTCGTTTTTATATTTATCGTATTCATGCACGATTCAAAGGCTTGGCAGACATGTTTTTTGTTTCTTCCTTCATTTGTACTAATTTATATATCCTGTAGCAGGTGCTTGTCGTCTGTAAAAACGTGGAAAATTATCACTCTTTAAGTTAATATCATTGTCATTAGATTAACAAGTTAGATCCTGTTTTCATCAAATAAAAACATCAAAGAAGTTAAAGGGTTAATCCCCGATAATCATCTTAAAGATTATTCATCAACTCTTAAAAAGATACAACCTCTTCTATTAATGTTCAGTTTCAGATCGTTGCTCTTTTGGCAACCTGGTGGTAACGTGCATTTATCACAATCCAAACTACATTAAAATATAAATCGTTATCGTAGTCACGATGCAATCGAGAGATCGTTATTGTAATGATTTATCATGTGATATTATCATATGGCTTTGACCTTTTTATGATGCATAAATCTTAAGAACAGAGGTCACGTAAAACAATGTACATGCAATTGGGTGGTCTTTTGGATTTTTATAAAATACATGTATGCTTATATTTTTCCCTATTTACATGTATCTGAATACAGAGAACACTAATTTTCAAGAGATTTCATCAATAATAAAAATTATGAAAAAAGATATTAAAAAAAATGCATTCACATAAAACGATCCATAAATAAAGGCAACCGTAGTATACCGCTGCTCAAAACTCATAAATTCATGGACAAAAAACTAAATCGGGGTAACAAACTAAAACCGAGGAAAACGCATAAAAGAGATATTTCTTGTGCTTTTCATATTTCATTACTTTGAACTTTGGCTGAACATTGTTTGATACTACTATAGTAGATGAACCAATAAATCATTGAATTATATAGAACTGATATGAGGTGATGGTTTCTTATTTTACTGTATAAAATATAATTTGAGTGATAAGACAAAAACTGATTTTGTAGCGTGATGTTTTGACGACATAGCTTTTTTCCTTGTAATTTTTTCTCTCTTTACATATCAGAAGAGACTGGTATTGAATGGTAAAATAAAAATTGTGACCTAAAATTTCAAATCATTAAAACGGGAATAACGTATAAACATCAATGTTGTAATTAAAAAAAACATCTCGTCACTAAACAGGTATGGAACAAATTGCAAATCAAATCGCACCTTTTACGTGCATTCTATACAACTATGAATCATTTGCACACATGTAAGTCGATTAATTCAAGATGCAGTTCTAAACATATACAACATTTCATTAAAATTCTTAATACCGCAAGCCTAAAGTTTGTTAAATAGCTGTTTTTATTGGAAATAATATTGTAATATGATTTATGATTTATCGTACAAAACTATTAAATCGATCATTAACACATTTTAACACCGAAGGCTTAGAGATTTTTCACGCAGAATCTCAGACAATTCTCGTTCTTTATCATACATTTTTAATGATATGATCTAAATTAAGGAGTTCGATGTTGCATGTAAAACATCAAAAAGTGTTAAGTAGGTAATCGTTTAAATCTATCACTAAGAATAAACAATATTGATCTATTGGACCAGTGCATCTATACTGACTGACTGGTTATTCGTTGTTTCCCACAAGAAGAAAACTAAGTAACCTGTTTGAAAATGGATGATCAATGGTTCTTTAGTTGTCACTAGGGACTACTATATGCTAGCAAGATACTGGGCTGTCTAAGTACAATAAGTTTTACAAATAGGACAGCTTTTCAAAATAGACAATAAAATGGCAACCAATGTATCATCTTATGATACTTTGGGCAGTTTGTGCATGCATATCTAAGGACGTTAGACGCTTATAATTGGTCAAATGCATGATCTTTTAGACAGTATAAAAGGGGGCGGGTGGGCCACCACACTAGACAAAGTTTGAAGAGGAACGTGTGAAATGTCTGGATTCAGCACAAATAAAGGACGACAAGAAGTGCCAGGGATCAAGACCTCTTAATCTGCCTTCTTTGATGTTTTTCTCTCTTAAATTGTTTCAAATTTGTTAATACTGGGAACTATTATTTGTATTGCTTACAATAGGACAATACGATGTGGGGTTTTCTCATTATCAAAGACCGTTGAGTTACTTAAATTGTTCACACCATTGTCCTTTGGTATATGTAAAGTTTGCTCATTCAATCATACCAAATCTTCATATTTTCATATAAATTATTGTATCATGCAAGACTGGTCGAAAAAAAGACATAAAACATACGCTTACCATGTTCATAATCCTCTTCTGTTTCACTTTCATTATTATTGGATGCTATTACACTTGGACATACTGTGTAAGTTTTGGTGTCAACATTTGGACATTCTACAGTACGGAACTCCACATTTCCATACCAATCGTCATTCATCTGAACTTCTAGGTGATAGTAGGAATTATACAGCAATTTGTCCAGCTTATAATGGGGCTGTAAAACAATAGTAATCATTTGCAATTTTTTATTCATAATTTGCATTTGCCTAGTATGTTGCGCTTTATCATTTCCAAAGTAACGACAGCTGAAGGACGCCTCTGGGTGCGGGAATTTCTCGTAACATTGAAGACCTGTTGGTGACCTTCTGCTGTTGTTTTTTCTATGGCCGGATTGTTGTGTCTTTGATACATTCCCCATTTCCATTCTCAATTTTACAAGCAGTATATGGCAATTAAAACTCTAGTACCGAAAGATGTAGCCGCAGTGGTAGTACCAGCACTCTTAGGATAACGAAATCAATGAACCAGAAACGTCTAAGGTCAACCTGATTTGCAACAAAAGTTTAGATATCTTTTTAATTTAAAATTTACTAATGCGTTTTAGTTTTCCTTTGATTTCTTTCGCCTCTCTTTTAAAATTATCGAACTTTAAATAGTTATCTTAAAGAACACCCCTTCAGAGATTATCAGGTTTATAATTTGTTAAGCATCACTGCATTTTATTTATATACATAAGACTTATCAGTGGAGCTCAAATCAAAACAGTTGAAAGGCTAAATCTTAGACAACATCGAAAAACACGGGAAACCAAAACCTTACTTAAAAAAAGTTATGCCTCATCTGGTTTTTCAAAATGTCCCAAGTCAGTGCAAACGCACGAATATTCATTTAGTAATGAACATTAAAATTCAAATTACATTTGACATGCAAATTTTAATAGTAAGGATTCTTTCATTAAAGAATGAAATATACTTAAATTGTGTGTTCGATTGACGTAATGGAAAACCTAATTGCCTTAATGAACATTTCTCATGTTGTAATGACCAAATCAGCTTTTATATCAAAGTATATTGCCATAAAAAAACTTTATACACAATTTTACAATATAGCTTCACATATTTTACTAGTTGAAATTGACAATAATATTTAAAAAAGCTTACCTTTAGTGTATCTCTAAAACCTACAGTATGTGCATATTGTTCTGGTGTTTTTAGGCATGTTGGAGATGTTTCATAAACATTGTTGCAGTCAGTAAATAACAAATGAATATCATACAAAATAACGCGTTTACTGGTAAAGATGGGTGGATGGTCCCACTCGACTAGTGCTGATAGAATCCCGGTTTTGGTATCTTCTTGTAGAGTAACGTTTACAGTTAATGGTGAGTCACTAGATATTTGTACTGGTTGCTTTATTTTTAGAGGAAAGACAACTGCCGGAGTAATAACTGCAATAAACAAATGAATTCCATAAATATTTAATGATGCGGGAAAGTTTTATTTCAATTTACATCCATAATTGGTAGTTGTTTCATAGAAGATAAAGAAGGCCTCCCTTTGATAAAACATATATATTTTTAAAGCATAAAATCTTCCAGGAAATGCTCTACTCCGCAATATTTATTAAGTTTTTTGAAATTCTACCCCTGTTTAAAAAATCTTGGAATTGACCCTAATGATCCAAGCATTTAGATCGAAATCAATTGTAAAACTAAGCTCATTTTGATAATTCTTAATATAATCTTAAAGACAGTGGCGAGGTAATTTTTTAAAAAATAATAAAAGTTTTTGAAAGACCTTTGCAGCTTTGAGATAAGTTAACATATATTTACCCTGAACTATTGGTGATGAATCCATATCGAATTTAATTTCAGCAATAGTACCGTTTTCACTAACCGCCATTAACCAGAACTCCGGAAGTATAGGAAGAGAATCTTGCTCTAACAGTACTTCTTGAGATGATGTCTGTAAAAAAAAACAACACTTTATATGTTTTGTAAATATGAAGCTTTTTGTGAATTTATCTTCACAAAGAAGTTTCAACACACTCCCTCTTATAGCTTATAATCTATATAGGGACATGAAAAGAATATCTAAATCCATACTTATCGATATTAAATGCTGCTTATTTTTTAACTATTGCAAATCGGTACTTATTGATATTGAAAGTTGCTAACTTTTGACCAATTACGAACCGATACTTCTCGATATTGAATGTTGCTTATCTTTAGAACAATTTACGAATCGATACTTATCGATATTGAATGTTGCTATTTTTTGCACAATATAAGCATCGATAATTATTGATATTGTATATTGCTTATTTTGCACAATAAACGAATTTTAAAAAAACTTATCGATATTGCCTGTTGTTTATTTTTTCAAATTAATTATGTGTATTGTTTTTGTCTCTGATGTCTTTTATCCATTTTACATTGCAAAATATATGGCGCTGCTTTTACTTTTAATCTCGAACGGTTCATGGAACACTACGAATAACAACTTGGTGTCGACATTGATCATCTGTCTTACATGCATACTTTTAACTCAGAGAAAAGGGAACAAAGGGGAAGGATTATCTAATGGACAATGGATATTCGACTAGACGATCTCATTTTCGATATTTATCTAATAGAACATAAGCAACAAATGAGCCCCCGCTAGAATAGACAAGGGTACTAAACAACTGTAAAAAATAAGCTTGTTTTAACGTTTAAATATTAAACCTCCAAGTATTGTTAATACAAAGCAGATAGTTAACTCATTTGGGAATGCGAATGTCTAGTTTGGTTTCAATTTTTTTTTTCAGGAGAAATAATTTCTAAGGGATTTATTTATTTCTTATCGTCTGGTATGTAACCAAGTTACTTCACATTTTGATTCTCAAATACAGGGTGCATAACTACAGGAAACAGCATGTTCTATTTATAGAAACCAAGGAAATGTTATAAGATAAGATACGATTGTTTTTTCTCTCTGAAATCTGGGGAACGTTGCGGTCTAAATGTACATCTATCAAAAAAATGGAAAAGGTCAAACCTATCAAAGTTATTTCTTATTAACATGCCCTTCATTCCAAACTTAATGAGAATGCTGTCATCGTAGATTCACACACAACTGATTGGATAACATATTTGAGTCAGTTAATCTATTTAACTGAAACATCACAGCGTAAATCTAAATTTGAAGATCAAGTAATTTGTCTGTTTGTTTTATGGACAAAGCATTCTTACTTACTGAGTAAGATTTTCGGTTTTTAGGTCGAGCAGCAGAACAAACGCAAACGAACAACAAAAAAAAATATCCTGGAATCTCATTATGTTAGTAGACTTTTTTGTTTTTATCGTTGCAGAACAATGTCACTTCAAAGAAACTTCATGTCATGCAGAATCGGTGATTAAGATTACTGACTAACAAATGTCTATCACTATGACGAATTGCAACGTACTAATATTCTACTAAGACAAACACAAAGTTACTTAGTACAGTATAGTAAAAATAATTAACAAAGGTAAAAATGACTTTCTTTAATGTTCTGAACATGTCTTTCATTATTTTTACTTTCGTTTTATCGACAAATGGTCCGTTGGTATCTAGCTGTGTCGGTTATAGAGATATAGCACGCTTGGTTTCAAATACAAATTGGTTGAACATCGATAATCTGTAGAATTAATGATGTATAAATCACAAAGCTCCTGTGATACTACCATGCTTCGATGATTACATGATAATCAAACTCGTCATTTTTTACAATCTTGGCACAAGAAACTCAAAATGATAGAAACAGCTTCCTATCAAATCGTTTGAGAAAAACTACAACAAAAATACTACGTGCATGGTAATTTGCACGGTTGCAAAAGAGGAAATTCGAATCCATAGGTTTAGCGATTAGTATAAAACCGATAAAAGTAAAAGGAGATCAGAGTTCAGTAACCGCCCAGTGACAGCAAACAAACGATGAAAAGAACTCAAAAAGACATATTAAAGAATTCATTTTGATCTCCAAGAAAGAACCAATTACATCCTCCCATTCCCCCCAAACAAAAAATACAGAGAAATAATGACATCAAATGGATATTAAAACATACAGCAACAATAAGGCATTATAAATATTTCATTTTCAATTTCTGTATTTTGAAAACTGATAGTCAATATCTTGAAATTTATATAACTATTAATAATAGTGAACCTGTTACGACATATAAATTTGGTGCAAGCTTGGCATTTTTCTTTTTATGTATGCCTCATTTTTATAGGCACTTTAATTTAAGAAGTTGCGTCGTTATATGAAACACTAATTGATTGTTGCTGCATGTGTATTAGGGAAAACAATTTTCTAATGTTTCTGCCAAGAATAAATGGTTAGGACATAATGAAAAGTAAACATAAATGGAATTTTTATTACTAGACATTACACATTTTCCATATCGTACGTATACCTGCAATGCTACTTTAGCGTATAATTTCCCTATCGATGTATCTAAGCTCATCAACGTGAATCCAGATACTTATCCCCTTACAATGTTATTAAACAAAGCAAGTGGTTTGGGCATCTGGTAGAATCTAATAATATACCACTGTGGGAGAATGCCAAGGATTAACGTTGGATTATTGCTCTGGCAGATTTATTGTATGTAAATAAAAACATCTACCATGGAATTATTACCCAAAATATCACACTTACATACATCATAATAGAAAATCAGACAGAACTATATCGCTGCGTAGGAAGCAGAAATTACTAAGTTTTTTTTTGTTTCTAATTAATACAAAATCATCATTCTCGTTACATTTGACTGGATAACATGGATAGATCTCAAGGGAACTCATTTCCTTGTTCAATACTAACATCACAGTAACTTCTGCTTCCATTATTGTATTTAAGTCCTAACGATTTTAGGTAATCAACTTTTGAAAATAGAATCCGGGTGCGTTCAGTAACGGGTGGTTAATTATTAACAAGTTTTTGTAGGAACAAATGATGTGCAATAGATGAATCAACTTGAGAAAAAAGGAAAATACGACCTATAAGAACACATTGACATTTTCAAGCTGTTTTACCGTTTGGATTTTTACTTAAAACTTAGATTTTCTCGTGTATAGTCATTGTATATGTAATTTCCATACTGAAAACGCTGAGAAAATCATTATAATTCCACCACTAATATACTTTACTATATTACGTGTAAATAGGTCAAACTGTAGTAAGCTGAAGCAAAATTTGCTCGACATTATTAATTTTCCAAGCATGACGAGACCTTTGTCGCAAAACACATTTTATGTGACAAATGAAATTCTAACACGGAAAAATAGAGAAAAAAATACATAGTGCATAGAGCGGAAAAACCCATACAAACTCGGAAAGGGGATGCACAATTTGAATATGATGAAAAAGATTCCATGAATATTTTATTGAAATAATCACGATTTCTGGGGTTGCTAATGAAAACAAAGATCGGCGAGATTAATTGTTGAATATTACTTTTTCTATCAAAATTTAATTTGACAAATAGAAGTACAAACACTCTGTAATAATGAACTGAACCAAAAAAATAGGTTTGCGGTTCTATTATATGAATATTTCATTAAGTATTACTTTGAATGAAACAACCTTGAAACATGAAACTTCTAAATATTTAATTATTTTAAAACATTTAACTGATTTATATTACAAAATGCTTTGTCACATTTGTTCTTTGATCATCCTTGTTTCCTTTACAATGTCCGTTGATCCCTCCCCCACGAGAACATTCAAAATAGAACAATGAATTTTAATTTCGGAAATTTTGTTTTGTTGATATGCTGGTATTTTGGCACTAGTCATTTTAAGATAGTAGTCATGCTCGATATACTAAATGCCTGTACTGAATCTTTAAACCCATTACATGGTGGTAATCTTAAATACACATCTAAGATAAGACAAGGCTTGTATTTCTTCAAGAGTCTAAAACATGGAATATGCTGATTTATATCGTTAACATTTTGTATAGTGTTTCAAAATACAAAATTCAGCTGTTGGCAAGAAAAAATACATATACAACTATTTTCATGCCAATTTATCGACGAGTAGTATTAAAAGATCGAACTAAAAATTTATCAGGAAAATCTGTTATCATATTAAATAGTATATCTTAAAGAAGTAAACAACAAACTTGGTCCTACAACTAGTCATAATTATTCATTTTATTCTTAAAATCAATAAAAAAAAAAAATTCCAGCTGGAAATATAAAAATAAAAACAAAGGCAAAAAAAACCAAACCCCAACACCCAAAACACATAACAACACAATCAAACTTTTGGATAAGACAAGACAAAACACATTACACATATAACAACACAATCAAACTTTTGGATAAGACAAGACAAAACACATAACACACATAAAAACACAAGAAACCGCGGATATGTTGGCAATCGAATTGTAAATAACAACAACTGGAAAAGGTACATCTTTACTGAGTACAAGTTATTGGTATACATGGATACGACCTTGGCATAAATGCAAACGTACTTGACATAAATGCATTCGTATACTTGGCATAAAAGCATACGTACTTGGCGTACAATTGCAAGGTCAGAAAACAAAAAGAAGAACAACATGCATTTTTAAATGTAAAGAAATAATTAACATGTGGACACTCACTTGCTGGACTTCCTCCCAGTCTTTGATTTTGACCGTCTTGTCTCTGAACATTATAACATACACAATCAAATCGTTCTTCCTACTTAAAAGTTCCAGTTCTGGGCGAGACCATGTTATTTCAACTTGGTGAGAATGTTTTAAGCGTTGTACATGGGCATCTTTCCCCTTAAATTTCCAACCAGCAGTCACGTTTCCTGAAAGATAAAATGTTTATTTAGAATGTGTTAAGCGCTGTACTTTGTTAGCTTCTCCTTAAATTTCAACCTAGCAGTCAAGTTTCCCGAAAGAATTATAAAATATTTAATAATTTGATATTTATAATAGGGACCGGATAGATTTAGGAACAACATTAGAAAGATATAATCATTTCATTTAATACATACATATTAAATCGTATTAATAAAGAAGGGGGTGGTGGTAATTGTCTTTCTAAAAATATGATTTTAATGAAGACTTACCCGTTGGTTCGTTTTCTCGAAATCTGCAAGCAACTTTACAACCTTTGTGCTGTATAAAGAAGAAAGAAAATATTGAACTACTGTTTATAAATATAGCTTTAAAAGGCAGAATTTCATTTAAGTACAACTCATTCATTTAAATTTCATTGGGATATACATATAATGATATATATATAGAATAGTAACACTTTCAAATCTCTTCTTTCAATTGACTCTATACTGGTCGAAGTTTAAAAAAAATCATAAAAAATCAATCAGTTATTCATGTTAAATATTTTAATTCAAGAATTACATCATTTGGAAATCATAATCAGTTTGTGTCATTAGGTAAAATATCCTTCCTTCTTATTGGAAATTGTTATTGTACTTTGGACTACTTAAGTACATATATATGTATAGGAGTGACTACAAATAACAGTACAGCCAACTATGTAATGAATTCTTTATTTCAAAAAGATTAAATCAAATAAATAAAAAAAGGTGTTTTGATGCTATTATTTATCAGATGTTCATTAATTGAAGGTGTGCTCGAATAAATCTGTCAAAGACTTCCCACCTAGTTGTCTAATAAGATAATATTGAGTTTGAAAACATTAACGAACATTGCAGAACAGCTCCATCATTCATATAGCATCCGACTGATTGTTCGCTTTGTCAACAGATTGAAAAGGCTTTTAATTATTGAGTCAGGAATACCTTGTTGAATGTAAATCAATATGTATTGGCCCAAAACAGTGAGCTTTTGTCGACTTTTGCAAGATTACATGGTAGTGTCATACCACAAAATGTGATTAAATAAATTGGAAACAATTTAATCAAATACAAAATCACATTTGTTATTTAAAATGCATATAGTATACCACTCGCTTAACAGAGTGTGGACGTTCAAAGTTATGACAGAATTAGATGATTCTTTTTTAACTATTGAAAATGCGGTGGTATCATATGTCTGCCATCTTTATCTTGTATCCCGAAATAAGTGAACTTTTCAAAATCTTAACCTTACATTTTGAATTATTTTGCTTATATCAGTGACACTAATATTTTCTAAGCTGCATTTCATTTCTTTTGTTTTAACATTTGAAAATGCAGTGGTATGTCTTCCATCTTTATCTTGTTTCCCAAAATTAGTGAACTCTTCAAAAGCTTAACCTTACATGCTTATATCAATGAGACGCGATCTTTTCTAAGCTGCATTTAAGTCAGGTCAGATTAGGTTATGAATTACGACTCTGTGGGTGCCTTTGATTTCAACAAGACTGACCATGCACATTTGACTACTTGGCTATTTGTACAGAACATTCATTAACATCTTGTCAGATGAAAGAAAGTATCGACTAAAACATGTTTTGGAAGTGGGCAAGAAGCTTTATTATTATCAAAATGTCAGTTAACTTCCAAACTCTGGCTTACAAATCCATACATATGTCCGAGTTGAGATACCTTTTATATGTTGAAGTTGTTGTACATATTAGCAAAACTAATAATATTATATAAACATAATCAGTCATATCACGTTTTGTTTCCCTATAGATTCAATTGTGCATTTACCTCTTATAAAAAATCAGGCTTTTAGTTTCCCAGATTGAACTGTTTATCTTTTTTTCATTTCGGGGTCTTACAGGTTGTTATACGGATTGTTTTTTTTCGTTGTTGAAGGCTGAACAATAACTTAGAAGTACAAACTTCTACCATTATTTTGTCATTGGCGGAGAGTTGTCTCAGTTGTCAATCATACATCATCTTTTTATTCTAATATTTAAGAACACGTATGTATTAAAATATAACGCAGTTGTTAGAATTGACCATACCATGGCAGTCGGTAAAAATCTTTCTTTTAAATAATTCGATTATCAATATACTCTATACACATCAAGGTTTCTGTTTCGAAGAAAGATCGATGAGGTCAATGCAGCCAAATAACGGGACAGTAAACAACAGTCCACTTGGCACCAAAACCGGAAGTGTTAGTATTTGGACCAGGATCACTGATTTAATGTAAAAATGCTGGCATGATGCTGCATGGCTTGTGAAAACGTCCCTGCTATTAGCCTATATATACCTCATTTAGAACACAAAGGGTAAGACGCAATTTTACGTTAACAGTAGTTGAATTTCTGAGTTGGTCCAAAGAAGAAACGCGTAAAAACAGTTCCATTATTTTCAAACGTTCGAATGATATGATACTTACACACACATCGGGATTACTACATACAGTTGATGTTAACTGATAACTGGCATACAGGTAGGAACACATCTGCCAACACTGAAAAAATAAGGTCAAATATAGAGCAAAACTTCCTTGCAAACAATGAAAAAAATAAGGTCAAGTACAGAACACAACTTCCTTTCGAACTCCCTTAGTGCAGGTTTATGTGTTTACCGTCAATAAAGAAGGAATTCAAGAGAAATCTTTCCAAATTCAGTTTTTGTGCAATTTGTAACCCGGATTGCTTTGGTACTATTTGACCTATGGTGTCATTAAATTTGACGCTTTTATAAAAAGCTGAACTTAGCATATTACCTTGTATGGTTTATAATATTTTGCTTTTGCGTTTTGGCTCCAGATGGTATCGTTTTGATTTTTAAATATTGTCGCGAGCGTACATGTTGGAGGTTGTCAACAGAAACACATTTCGTCTGCACGAACCATTTTTCAAGTTTGACTTGAGAGTAAGACAATCTAAACAACACAATATAGATGAGACCTAACTTTTCTACTACTGGACATATTTTTCAGGTATGGACTTTTGATCAACTTGAGCATTCTCAGTTTCCATTATGAGACAGACTATATGTATATTTATAAGCGTATGACATAGGGTATAATTTGTGGTTCAATAAATTCGTCTTTTTTCATATGATGGAAGCGATTAAAAATTATAAAACGAACATAATCATTAAAAGCAAGGAGGTATATAAGAGATAACCTCCTTGGTAAAAGAAATGAATAAAAGAAGATGGTGGGTAACCGTCGTTAATAAGACAACATCTCAATGACAAAAACAAAAACAACAAAACAGTTGGGGGGGGGGGGGGGGACACTTTTTATCTTCATCAATAGACAGGTTTCAATTTTTATTTCTTGTCTAACTTATGCCATGGTAAAAGGGTTGAAATTGTCTTGTATATTCTATTTTAAAAAACCAGCAATTTTTCAAAGTTAAAGGTTCTTTATTTATGCCCTGTTAAAATCCAACAATTTTAGAACACAATGACGAGAGGTAGCAATTCTGACCCGTGCCATTTGAACATATAAGTATCTTTGTTCTGTGATCAGTTTGTTGTCGTTTTTCCTTCTCTGATAAATGCCCTGTGAGTTGGAAAAACACAAACGACGAATACGCTGACCTGTGGCGAGCAACATTCTGAACTATGCCATATGTACGATCATTTAGTTTACGCTTTAAGTGGTATATTGTTATGATTTGCTATTACTACAATTATCGCATGGCAAACTTAATGAAGATGGGTCAGTAGTATCCAACTAGGAAATACCCTACTGTTTGTTTACATCTCGCAGCATGTTTGTGGCAGGCTTAATTAATAGCCTTATCAATATAAAGTTATTGTTGGAACTGTTACTTCTCAATGCCATGATAATCAGGGGCAACATGAGGCCAAATAAATATAAAGCAATAATCTTGTCTGGATAATGAACTATGTCATATCATAATATACTACTAGTATTTGCATGTCTAATCTAGTAAAACTGATATGGCCCGGTTTATGGACAAGTACTGCATCTGTTTATATTCCTCATTCAGAGATGATCCAAAGACCTAGATAAAGACTTTTTACGGTTTTCATATTTGCTTCCGAATGCTCCAATTTCTTTATTTTGGGCATATGAATATTGACACCAAGAAATATTTAGCTTTAATGTCATTTTTAGAAATATTTTGGAGGATTTTTTTAAGAATTGCAATTTCAGTAAATATTGTGCACTAGATTCATAACTTTAGCCGGTAGCAACTTGAAGTAGCCACATCAAGACATCAGCCGATTTTATGATATATATCTGATATAAACAAGAAATGACTTTCTCGATATAAACCTTAAAACGAAAATAATAATACATACCCCGTCACAAGTGAATTTTTTAAAGCAATTTCCATCGTTGATTTTCGTACTGATATCTCTATGTTTTATTGTCTAAAAAATAAAATGTTATGTGAAAAAGATTATCTAAAACATATTGCAAGAGGTAGTACAAGACATAATTTTCAATGGCGAAATTCTATACAGAAACCTTTTTTTACTGTGGATTAATTTAATTTTAGGTACAGAATTTCGTTCATTGAGGGAAAAATGGAAGTTTTTATGGTTCTTAATTTTATAAGAATGCTGCATATACATGCAAATAGAAAATTTGTAACTGATTTTACATAGAAATTCGAGGTTAGCCTGTATCAACAAAATCCACGAAAATTAACAAAATAAAAATGAAGTCAAGAACAATTTATATTATCAATGCCATACAAAATTATTAAAATGTATTGTGCAAACTCAAATGAAAACCAAAAATAAGTGTAAGACCCAAGAGCAAGATTCGATTGTTCTGTCTCTGAAAAGGTACTTTATAAATCCAAGAGAACTATTTATTTTTTACAGATATCTTTTTCAATTATTTTTATACTTTTTTTCACATTTCAATTATTTTGATACTTTTTATCACATTTCAATTATTTTTATACTTTTTGCACATATCAATATTAGCTGTAATATTAGATTTCGGTTTATTAAGTCTTTCATTTAGAACAGATTCCTATTTAAATTACAAAACAGTCTCAAAACTGGTTAATTCGTATAGAAAATATGTTTTCGATGTAAAAAACTCATTTCATGCGTCTAGTATCCAACTGTTATGCCTATTTTCAATGATGTAAACTATATATATTTACACAAACTTAACGCTGTAGTTTGGCTAAGATTTAGTGTGAAATTTCGCTGCACAACATTTCTGTCAAATAAATTATATTTTGTGTTCTCTTAAAAACACGTTTACCATGTTCTAGTCTGTGTTTTATTCTTTAAATGTAAATGATGAAAACACCATAGTTCATTGTATTACCTAAATTTTACGTAATGAATGTAAACTTAGAAACATTTTTCATACGGAAAATCTTATTTTCTTAATGCTTGTTCTATGCTCTTTTACTTCTAAAAATGAAATTGAAAAATAAGCCTCATATTGCATTGTATTACCTAAGTTTTTTTAAACAATTTTACGCAATACATGTGAACTTAGAAACATTTTCCATACGCCAAAATCTTATTTTCTTAATACTTGTTCTACAAGCCATGCAATGCTTTGAGATATTTTTTCATTAAACGGTATTCATATACAAACAGGTGTTGGCAACACTCAAACACAATCAAATAAATTATTCTGAGGTGCGAAAAAGTAATTGCGTTAAACAGATGCAGCAATAGAGAATACAAAAATAAACTGTATTTACCTGTTTTAAGCATTGCACCCGACATCGAGCTATTTGGACCGTTGTATGATAAACGTTGCCGTGTACTAATCCACAAATAAACACAAACACAAACAGATAAAATAATTTCCACATTTTGCAGCTTTTTTTGTTTTTAAGACATTCCTTTAAAGTTAGAATACCATGACGCTGTATCGATCCTTGAGCACTGAAATGAAGAATAAACGTCAGACATAGTTTTTGGTTCAATAATTAATTAAATTAATGTGGAGTTGCAGGTTACGTAGATTTACCTTTCACACCTGAATAATGTTCAGTGGAAATGAACATGGTTATAAACTGCAAAGTATTACTGTTATACACACAAATCCCTAATTGCTGAATATACAGATGATACGATCAGATCATTTCTAGTCGAAACAATCTTTGAACAATTAATTAAACTGGAGTCAACTAATATTAATCCTTCTACGAATTAGCATCATCCCAAACAGATTAACAAAAACATCACACAAAAATAATCATTAATCCATATATCTCTTAGAATTATTATTGATAAGTCTGTGTTTTCATTTCAGAGAAATACACGTGGATAATAATTATACCCTGAAAATTAACGTTGTTTTGTGAGATAGTTGTTTGTTTCTGAGTCATATATACGAACGATGAAATGTAACCCTATGTTATCGCGACCGATGATGCTCTGAAGTTGATGAGAGTATGGATTTGAGGCGCATGTCAGCTCTGACGTTTTGACGTTAATTGCTATTTGCATTTTCTCGTGTTGGTATAAATTTCATAATGATTGCGTCTTTTAATTAAGAAAGAGTTTTTTAACTGATTATGTTTTTTCCAGATATAGTTTATCTAAATTAAAGACAGTTAATATTTTACAGCAATGAAAGCCTGTAGAGCACGTATTACATGCTCTATAGAAAGCTGGTTTTGATATATATATAATAAAGATAAATTATTCATGAGAAAGTTTGTTTTTTGAAATTGATTGTATGAGTTCAAAATGCAAAATTAGACTAAATAAATATCTCATTTGCAATCAAAACTTATATCATTATTCTCTTATATAAAGTATAGTTTTTCTTCCTACAAATAGCATAGACAATGTGATTTGATAAATATCAGTAAATAATAAATTGGCAATCATATCACATGTCCTTAATTTTCAAATTATATAAATTTGTTATTAGCACCAAGTGCATAAAATTCACGAAATTTATTGTTATTTTCCCAATGGAATGACGATATTTGACCAAGTATTCACTTTTTTCAAACATGTGTCGGAATGCAAATTAAGATTTTAATTGGAAATTTCGTTCAAATTCAATATTAACTATTTGAAATCAAGGATATTCTATAGAAGTTAATATATGTTCTCAAATGAACTGATATGTACATTCACAAAAACAACATACCAGAGTTCCATATATACTATACGTAAACATGAGTTATTTTGAGTTACTAGTACCTCGATCCAACGATATTGGCGCAAAAATAAAATACATTTTATAAGCTTCTGATAAGAAAATTCGGAAAAGGGGGTTGGATTGGGTGGCTTGGGGGGTATAGGGATTTTTTTTTAGGGTAAAGTAAGTTTCTCTGTCTCGCAAGATTATTCTTAAAATATGCTCTAACCAGCGGGGATATAGTCATTTTTAGAATCATCCATCACCCCCTCCCCCAAAGACAAAACAAAAAACCCCAAAGAAATGGAAAATCAATGGTCGTCCACGTATACTCCTGCATTCTAAAAAAATCGTGATGTCGCACTACTAAAGAAAAATGGAAAAAAACCTATAGGTATTCTATGTTGTATGAGTCGTTGTCATTTCTTAACCTTTTGAAATTTAAAAAATAAAGGCAACAATAGTATACCGCTGTTCAAAACTCATAAATCCATGGACAAAAATCAAAATCGGGATAGCAAACTAAAACTGAAGGAAACGCATTAAATATAAGAGGAGAACAACGACACAATATAAAAATGTAACACACACAGAAACGGACTAAGAATTAGACAAAATCCTTTGAAAATAAAAAATATAACATCAAAACCAAATACATGAATTTGATATAGATAAGTACCGTGACACGTCTTATAGCAATGTGAATTCACACTCAAAAATAAGAGAAAACAAACGACACAACGGAAGCACAATATTAAAATGTAACATACACAGAAACGAACAATAATATAACAATGGCCATATTCCTGACTTGGTACAGGACATTTTTAAAGGAAAAAACCCATTTCTTTTTTTTTTTCTTCTGTCATTGTTACTTTTAGCTACTGATCGTTGAAATTTGATCTCTCAAGTTCGAAAAATATGTCTAATTGTCAGTTTAGTTTAGCCTGCATCCGTTATTTAGCAGACTTAATTTGTAAAAAGATATATTTTCCTGATTTTGAGATGTCCGTTAATTTATATCTAAAACTACCTCAGCATAAGAAATATATTCAATATAATTTCAAATTTTGAATTTCATGATTAAACTGAGGGTATACAAATTCAAAGTCGAATCTCGAATAATCCCTCTGGATTTAAACGCTTGCATTTCAAAAGGAAGTAAGGAGACCAGGAATAAAAAGTATTCATGGGAAAATAGCATGCAGATATTGTTTTTTTTTTTTTGGATTCAGTAGCCTTTTCACTTAAATGTAAAAAAAAATAACCATATTTAATCAATGAAATTGAGAATGGAAATGGGGAATATGTCAAAGAGACAACAACCCGACCAAAGAGTAGACAACAACCCGACCAAAGAGCAGACAAAAACCTGGCCAAAGAGCAGACAACGAACAGCCTGCATGTTAATTTCATTGCATTCTGACAAAAAACTTACAAAAAAATAGACGTACTCGATTTTGATACCGGTTAAATCTCGTTGCCTTTATACTTAATTATTTCTACATTATATACTATAAATCATTTGAATTCGTATTTATAACTGATAATGTAGAATTATTTTTGAAAATCTCAGCTTTAACAAAACGTTTTATTTGTAACAGGTTATTACAGAGCAAAGAAAAAGATGGAAATACTTATGTAAGAATTCTTAATATTTGCCAGTGTATATCATAAAATATTAGTTAATTATTACAAACGATCAAATATTGATACAGTAAAGAAGATCGTATTTGTTAGCAATTTAGAAAATTGACTTTGTGGCTTTGATTTGACGCGCTTTTTGATGAAAACGACGAAATGTTAATTCAGGGTATAAAATGGCATCAGAACACATTAGCGCGAAAGAGAAACATACTGATTACTTACTCGATAAATTTGAATAAGCAACGGATATGCTAACTATTCCGGAGCACATGGTGCTATTTCCGGTTTTTATGTAGGTTCTCATTTCGTTCTTGTTCTTGTAGATTTTGCGATACCCTTATAAAGCGTTTCTTCTCCGTCCGTGATTCAGTCTTGCATCATTTATAAATCAGTCCGTTTCAAGTGTTGTCCTCACCGGGAACTTTATGACAGTTATTCCAGACCGAATCACGTGCTGTGATCACGGAAATCATATCATATGGTTTTTTAAATGCTATATTTGGATATTTCTATTTTCTAATATGTTTTTTCGTGTCCTTCTTGATGGATAACTATTTTTGTCATGACTCTGCATGCATTTAATTTAACACCGATATTCTGTAAAATAGTGTTATCTTACAGTGTATTATTTCAAAAGTAGGCTGTCTATATATGTAATAATATGATGTTAAGCTTTTCACACCTTCAATAACTTTAAGTAGCAAATTACTTATAGGGTATGCTGTGCTTATTACTTGTAATACCCTATACGTATAATATGCGTTGATTTAAAATTAAACTTTCCACGATTTGAGAAATATAAAAATAATAAAAGGGTGCCGTGCATGGCTAATGTAAGTTTTGAATGAACTCCTGTTTATCAAGAAAGGGTCAAAACAATGTTCAATGATTGAATGTTTTAGTTTTGCCTTCTTCTCGGTTGTTTCAAACGCATACAGTTCCTGTTTATTAAGAAAGAGTTGAAAACAATGTTCATATTTGTAATAAGTATAGGAAGATGAGGTATATATGAGTGCCAATGAGACAACTCGCTATCCAAGAAACAATTAATAAACCATGATATGTCAAGAAACGGCCTTCAACACGGAGCCTTGGTTCACACCAAACAGCAAGCTATAAAGGGCCCTGAAAACTTATTGTAAAACCTTTCAAACGGGAAAACCAACGATCTATAGTCTATATATAAACGAGAAACGAGAAACACGTATGAACTATACATACACAGACAGTTACTGATTCCTTACTTAGGTCAGGTTTAAACATTTGATGTTTTAGTTTTGTCTCCAACTCTGTTATTCAAACGCAAAAAGTGGCAGCGTTTACGGAGAGAAACAATATAGGTATATATATATATATATATATACGAGTCTAAATTGAAAACTACGTTCAAACCTATGACTGCGTTGGATAAAAACCGCAATTTTTATACGTGTGCATGTCAAACAAATTTCGTTGTAGAAGGGTCTAAAAACAGCAAAAACAACATTTTCCAAAAGACCAAAAGAGTGAAAAAGTATATTTAAACAAAACGCATTTGACTAACAGGTCGAACAACTGATTTTCTTTAACCCTGCTGACTGCCATTGGCGATTGCCAAATAAAATTGATCACAGGTTGTAACAAAATGGATCTTATTATAAATTTAATACGTCACAGAAAAAAAATTTGTTAACTTGTGGACAGGATGTTGTGCCACAAACATTCGGTGTCAATATTTCTTTAGTACACCATATCCGGATTTCGACAATAAATGTCTCTTTAGTGATGTTAGGGATCGAAACGGTATTTGGAAGGCCATATAAAAAGCACCCTCATTTTTAGAGAAAGTACCCTCATTTTTAGATTAACTCTTGAATTTTAAGAGTCAATATATAGGATGAACGGATCATATAAACCGGAGGGAAAATATGATACATGCCCAAACAAAAAATATAAACGAGTCTAAATTGAAAACTACGTTCAAACCTATGACTGCGTTGGATAAAAACCGCAATTTTTATACGTGTGCATGTCAAACAAATTTCGTTGTAGAAGGGTCTAAAAACAGCACAAACAACATTTTCCAAAAGACCAAAAGAGTGAAAAAGTATATTTAAACAAAACGCATTTGACTAACAGGTCGAACAACTGATGTTCTTTAACCCTGCTGACTGCCATTGGCGATTGCCAAATAAAATTGATCACAGGTTGTAACAAAATGGATCTTATTATAAATGTAATACGTCACAGAAAAAAAAATGTTAACTTGTGGACAGGATGTTGTGCCACAAACATTCGGTGTCAATATTTCTTTAGTACACCATATCCGGATTTCGACAATAAATGTCTCTTCAGTGATGTTAGGGATCGAAACGGTATTTGGAAGGCCATATAAAAAGCACCCTCATTTTTAGAGAAAGTACCCTCATTTTTAGATTAACTCTTGAATTTTAAGAGTCAATATATATTATATATATAAGATTTATATCACTGGTGGAAATCTAGCATACCCAGACGAAGAACCAATGACAAAAATACAAAAAGACCGAGAAATGTTTTGTAATAATACATTATATATGATATACAAAACTGAATAAGAAGTTCAAAACGTAACAAGTCATATACGTAAATACTAAAATAATTATCATTCAGACTCGCTCGCTTCCTTTCCTCTTCTCCAAGATGTTATCCGTTTATTACATCTAGAAAGACATTGCGCAAATAATTATCTATAACACAGTAATCGTTTTAAAAGAGAATATTTACCATCAGCAAATTTTGGGCTGATGTAAATTAAGAAAAAAGTAAAAAAAAGTATAACTGGGTTGCATATATCGTTGCATATATCAAAATTCTAAAATCTCCTGAATATTTCATATTTAAGTTTTTTCTTCAAAAAAACAGTTGAACTGAATAGTGACAATTTCATTTCCATACATTACCAAATACTAATATTTTGGCACACCAAAAAATATATATATATAAATACCGCGTAAAGACGTCTTTTCCTTTTCTTTGTCCTATTTGGCCCCTGTTCTACTTTTAAATAATTGAAATATTTTAACTTCTTTTATTGTTGGTTATTTATTGCATATAATTTGTTAAAAGTCCATTATCTTAACATACTAAATATGGACATAATTTACAATAGAAAATAAACACATCAACAACGACTATAAATTTATTGGAAGAGATATCCCTATAGCCGAGCAACTCAAAAGTTAATGGCTGTACCTCTATATCAATCATAATGAACATGGAAAGTTAAATGAATACATATCTATAAACAATGTGTATGAAATACCAGAAAATCCTAGCTACAGATTATTACTTTATTGTTAAAAAACACAAATACATGCATTTCAAGTTAAAGTGGTTTACAAAAATTCCATACGAAAACTAAACTTCGTCCTCAAAAAGCAATAACTGCACATAATGACATCGGTTTGACAAGTGGCATATTATTGAAATACAGAACATTTATTTTGTTTTTTTACAATTTCTCTTTTTTCACCTTGTTATGGGTGCGAAGTAAACCTATATACTGACCTGTTACATTTTCCTTATAGCTTGTACCACTAAAAACTGATATACATTTAGAAAAAAAAACACAACTCTTTATAGACACGCAAGCACGTGTTATTGTATACTCAGAACACATACTAATTTAGACGTGTGTCGCTTGTCTACTCTAAATCACAATTATGATTAGGGACAGACAAATGTATTTGTATCCCCCGTTTTCTTCTTCAAAATCCTGTTTTTTTTTCTTTAAATTTCATTTTCTTCTGTGTAATATCAACGAACAACAATGACTTCGAAGTAAGACAACGGAACCGCCCCAGATGGACACTTTCATGAAACAAGGCAAATGTTTAGGGTGGAAGATATAACGTATAGAATTGTACTGATGTCATTTACATAGGACAGACATAATATCAGTCAGTGCTTTTATGCTGTGTGTTGCCTTCCGAGTTATGTGTAATCCCTAAATTCACCTTTAAGAAAAATATCAGAATTTTTATTGTGGGGTCGTTATGATATCATGTCATGATGTCTAGTATTCTTATTTCTTGACGTGCACTTTCCGTGGCGACTGTTCTTAGTGTTAATGGTAAATCCCCTTAAACGACAATAGTGCAAATAGTGACCAAAACTAAATCTTTTTAGAAAAGAAACAAAGATACAAGTTGTCCAGAAAAAGTCTGACTCCTGGCTTAGGAAACGGTAAATTAATTTGACGGAATTAGGTTAACCAGAATTCCGTTTATAAAGATGAACGTCCCACATATTTTTCAATTTCAAAGCTGATTAGGTCAGTGCCTTCAAAAAAATAGAATTATAAGATAAATGTTGACTAAACTATCCTTCAGGCCTGAAGAACTCATTGATTTTTTTCAATATTTCTTATATAATTAGAAGATTATTATTTTCTTTGACTTAGTATTAATACATATTACGAAAAAATAAGCTATAGGGCGTAGCGTATACATATGCTGCTTTTAAATATTAACACTTGCATATAATTATAATGGGACTGATATCAATAAGACAGCAACGCAACAACAGCATTTTTCGTTTACTCCAATACTATTGATAAAGTGGCCCCTTATGTTTGTTATCTAAAAGTCACCAAGCTACTTCCGGTAAAAGTAAAAAATGGACATGAAGTGTTGCTCAACAATGAGTACACCCACTTTTTACCAACTTAATTAAAATATAGTTTTCTGATTTCGATATTATGTATACTTAGGGAGCTACCATTTGATTTTTAGGGGGGGGGGGGGCTAGGATGAAATTTGAAAAAAAATGGCAGGACAGGAGTTTTAATTAACAAAAAAGAAAGGATGAGACACTTACAAAAACAAAAAGTCAGGATGACAGGATGATATGTACGAGCACGCGAGTTAAATAGGTCTCAATTTTAGTCAGATGGATTTTTTCTCGAAAATCAAGATTAAAACATTGTAAAACTATATTTCCATTCGTTTTTATAAATATAGTTATTTTATTTCTCATTTTTATAATGAAATT
This sequence comes from Mytilus trossulus, assembly GCF_036588685.1. Taxonomy (NCBI): domain Eukaryota; kingdom Metazoa; phylum Mollusca; class Bivalvia; order Mytilida; family Mytilidae; genus Mytilus; species Mytilus trossulus. The sequence continues at coordinate 36,009,762 of NC_086375.1, forward strand.
CTTGGCGAGTTTTTATCAATAGTTTTCACTACATCGAAACACCTGAATTCTCGAATGTTTTAGTGGGTTTTGTAGCAAAAAAAAAAATTGCTAATGGCACTACGCTTTTGTTTCTGTTAAAGAGTTGCATGTAGTCAAAACATATCACAGAATGATACAATATGTAGAACTTTTTTATAAAGTGGTAAAAAAAAAAATATTCACAGCATGGATTAATTTTACCAGACATTTTCGTTTTTGAGTAATATTTTCCCGTTCAATAGTAATGAGTTTTCCCTCATTTGATGCAGGTGTGTGATGGTCTGACTGTCTTGTTTAACTTCTCTCAAAAAAAAAATTTGCTTCATTAGTCTGGCGTGATTTACCTTTAAACAATATCAACAGAATAGACACATGCAATGTTTTCAGATAACATGCAAAATTATCACAATGAACATTTTGCTTTGTAAACTGTAGAATTTAGACATGGATATTTCCTATAATGACATCCGTACTTTCTAAAAATAGATATAAATCAAAGTGAAATTTCAAAATAAGCATAGAAAATAGGTCTCTCTGTGTCTGTACATAGGCAACTTTAAACTATTTAAAGGTTTTAATGATTGTTGAATTTTTATGTAGCTTCATATAGAATTATATTTGTAAATTTAGTCACAGAAGAAATCTTTATCAACATGCGGAAGCATAGAAAAACATGTTCTTTTATTACGAATATTACGTGTATGAATAAAGGGAAAGGTTTGGTGTACGCCATTGCGATGGGCACTTACCAACTGGTTTGCCAATAAAGGAAATTCTGGATAGAAGAAGTTCCTAGTTTTCATTTAAAAAAAAATTCCAAACATTTCATTTCGTCTTTGATTTATTTTTTTTCTTATTTCTGCCATTGGTTGCTCGAAGTTTTCCTGTAACTTAGCGTAAAAATAAAATCACCGTGTGCGCAACAAAATACTTTACGTTTGCGGCGGATTAATAAAAAAAAATAATTGCAAATTCTAAAGTTATCATACATATTCTAATATTGTCCAAACTAGGTATTCAGAAAATAGAAACAATTTCACATTGAACGTTAGGCAAAAAACCATGACAAAACTTGCATATTTTGTAACATGTCTTGATTTTCCTTGTTTATCATGAAAAAAATAAGTATAATTGGAATTAGAAAAGTATGTGCGCATCCTTAATGCCCTATATGGGGAAACTCACCAATTGTCCGCCCATATGTAAGTTGAAAGTTCACTAAAAAGATCGACTTTATCATCTCTAAGAAAAATAAAGGAAAAAGGTCCTGGCATTTTATGGATATACTTTCTTTAAGATACTATGTTGAAAATTGAACCATTTCATAGAGATGCACACACAATCTGATGTACAAATGTAAAATTAGGACTAACTTAGAATGTTATAAGGATTACTAAAAAAAACCCAATGAATATGACTATGATATTGATGAATGCAAATAAGAAAGGAAGCAAATTCGAAACAAAATAAAGAAGAATGCTTATGACATTTCCAATCTTTAATCGATGCATCCGCGAATCTTATTTAAAATCAACCAATGACTGTGTTCTCGTAGATATGTATTTCATTCGTGAATTTATGTTTTAAATGTTCTGTTAATTCAGGTATTAAATTTGCACAAACGTAATGCTTGTCATGTTGAAATTCGTGCAAATGTAGGTAGTTTTCTCTTCTATAAATATGAAGATTTTACATTTTATATAGTTAACAAACAATATCATAAGCATTCCACAAACTTTGCACATTCTAAACAACATCTAAATATACCATCAATCAACTTGAAGATGCGATTTTTATAGTTATATATAGGAGATATTTAGAAAAAAAAATTTCTCAAAGCTTCATCATCTTTTATGATTTGCATGGTATGGTTCATACTTCAATACAGTGTCTTTCATTTTTGTAATCCGTATTGTATTACATGTACTATATTATTTTATGGTTTCACTGTTATTCTTTATACCATCATTCTCCATTCTTATTGTTTTGCTTAATTATAACTGACTAGGATTGTCAGTTTTCCTATCAAAGGTCGGTGTTTTTTTCCGGGCACTCCGGCTTCTTCCACCAAACTGAAACTGACCACCACGAAATAGCCCAAAAGATTCGCTTAAAAATACGTTAAAACACTAACAATCAATCAATCAATCAATGTTTTATCAATTTTTATAAATTGTTATATTATTTTGGCAATTATTATCAGATTATTACATGGCATTTTTCATATCGCGTGTATTATCAGCCCTAGGTTCATGTCATTTTCCATATGGTCCATGGTTTCAGCCCACGACCCATATCAAGCCCTCGGATATGGAAGTCTAGGGCTGATACCAGGGCCATCTGGAAAATGCCATGTAATAATCTATAATTATAGAAACCCCAAATATACAGGTCAACCTATTCTTTTCAAAAGTATCTAATCTTTTTCATATTTCAAACATTAAATTATACGTCCTCCCAAGTCCTGTTACTAGTAACTTTAATAATATTTTTATTTATTTGCATAAATGGTTATGGTATTATCATTACAAAAGTATGAAAATGCATATTCATATATCAATTTCATTACAAGAAACAATATGTAGATCTGTACTGTTACATTAGTTTGACAAATGAATCATTCCGGACATGGCTGTACTGACATGGCTATATATCAACATGAGTGTTGTGATCTTTATGCACATAACAACATTTTTATTCAACAGACTGGAATTCATCAACATATCGTAGTAGGTCTCAGCTTGATACTCCGTGTTTTCACCTCAAGAAATGTTCGGGTGTGGTAAAAAAATAAACATTCGCAGATACTTATATTTATATATCAGCTAATTTTTCAAGATAAGAAACAAATCATTGCTAATCAGGAAGTATTGAAAGTTTATATCACGTGTCAAATATTCTTAATTCGAATCAATATGATTGTAATTTTTTGAATAAATATTAAAGATTTAACTAATTAAAAAACGCCAGAGTACTAGTAGTTTGGTACCTGTAAAATACCACGCTGAACGATATAGTCCGTTAACATTTATCTTAAATATAAAAAAGAAGATGTGGTATTATTGACAAAGAGACCATATGTCACCGTATACGACCTTCAACGATGATCTATTTCGTATAGATGCTTTAATATTGATATAGAATTCACTCACTTTATGAATGCCAAGTTCACTATATACATATATGTATGTAATAAAAACCTCACTTAATAATATTGGGGGCTAAAACGCTTCTCTGGATATAACTTCATCCGGAATACTTAAAACCAAAAATGTATACACACAAAGTACTCAGTATGTTATATCAAAATCCTTGTTTTCTAATAATCATAATTATTTCATAAATTCTATTCCGTGAGCATATTGGATTACGAGTAAATTTATCAATATACTACATTGACACGCAAACCTCTTTATATTAACTTGTTTTGCAACATCATCTATGTTTTATCATGTAAGTATACTTCCATGATCTTTTACAAATTTAAACTAATGCGTGCACGCCGATAAGATATCCTTTGATTCCAAGTTCTAAGGGGAAGTAACGCGAATCGCAATATCTTAGCGATAATATTTAGCGAAAATACGTCGAATTCAAACGTGAGAAGAAAGCTTTGTAATGATTCAAGGGGCCGATTGGTGAATAAAAGTCAAATAATCGCGGAGAAAACGAATAGTTAAGTCAATGTTGTATATTTTTATATAGATATATATATATTACGATTTCGCCAGATACAATTCGGCATGTGTCCATAATTTCCATATCTTGATATATATCGACTGCGCTCTGACGCGCAATAGCTCTTGTACACATTTGTAACAAAATCGATAGTACAAGAAAACAGACCGTTCGGACGCCAGGTCTGAATCTCGAACTAATTATTATGTTTTGCTTCTTTTGTTTTGGAGATTTCATGTTCCACTTTAAAAGAAATAAAGCAGATATGATATGCTTGCCAATGTCAAATCCATTCAAAATACAAAAGAATTAGATATTTTAAATATATGTTACATCAAGGCCAATGTCAGAAAAATATAAACTTTTTTGTATGAGGTTGAGAAAATTGGGAAGGTCAAAGTTCTACCGAGCCCTTCCCCAGTTTTGAGCAAAGTACAAAAAAGTTTATTCTTTCTTACATTGACCTAATCATAATTATTTAAATTGTAAATTTGATTTCGAAATTATTATCATCCCTTATTGACCTATAAGTGTAGAAAAAGTGGACGAGGCTTAGCAAAGAGAAAATCCGCCGCTCTGTCCGTTTCGAACCGAATCCTTATATCGTTGATAATTAGATTGCATTGTGAAGACATTAATAGTGCATTGACTTGACATATCATACATTGAGGAAAATCCCCCTTTAAAAAAAACTCATATCTCGATGTGTGAACGAATCGTTTGATTTGTAAATAGGCAACAAACAAAAAATATTAACAAGTGAAATATGTTTTTCTCTCCAAAAAAATGTTAAAGAAACAAGTTTGAGACGTCACACGCATCTTTGTTTACATTGGAAACAAGAACAGGTTGAAGAGGTCGTATGAATAATTAAATATAATTTCGGCTATTCACGCAAGGAAAAGTGATATCGGGGTTAGTGACTGTATGTGACAAAGAAATATAAAGTCAACGCATTTTGACTGATCAAATCAGTGGCGAATCCAGAAATTTTGATAAGTGGGGACCTACTGACTACCTAAGAGGCCCGCTCCGGTCACGTTTCATTGATTCCCTATAAAATAAATATTTGTTTCCCAGAAAGGGGGGTCCTTCCTTAATCTGCCTCTGCAAATAGAACGTGTGCAATATAAATTTAGGAAATACACATAACTAAATGAAGTATAAAGAATATTATAGTTTAATCCAAAAAGCTTACTAACACCAACGTAAGATACTTATATACGGAAAGGCTTATTCCTTTTCTTTTAGGTTGTTGAACATTGCATAATTATAATTCACAACAAATACTTAAAAAATAAAGTAGTGGTTAACATTACCGGAAGTGAATACTGACAAACCTATTAAAGTTAAACGACCTATAAATTACAATATTTCGCCCTTACCTGTTGAGTACACCTGAAGGTTATGGTATTTCTATAATCAGAGATAAGTTTCAATAATTTACGTATTTTTTCCATTAATTGACGTTTTTCTGTAGGATTGTCTGTACCTAAGTACATGATATTTCCTCCACAAACAACATAAAGATTTAATGATAATCTTTTAACTGAAACACGAAAATAGTAAATCTAAGGTGTTTTTGTTGTTTTGTATAATATATATAATTCAGCATTTCTCTAAGCAAATAAATATTTAACGATTTCTGTCTTTGCGTGAATTAGACAATAGAAAAGTACATCTTGCAGACGTAGTGAGTACATAACACGTGCAGATGATTTTTCTTCCACGATAAATTAGTTCTTAACCAAAAAAAAAACAGAAAAAAGAAGAAAAAAGCAACATGCACCAAAACAAGTTTGTTACGTATGTAACAGTCTACACGTGAGAGGTTAACGAGATGTTTAAGTTTTATAAAATTAACTACCAATATGAAATTAAAAAAAAAAGATGACCTAACAAATCGTGAAACAATCAATATTATATAGAGACATTTTGAAAAATGTCTACTGCATTTTGCCCAATAGATACATATATATATTTCTCTAATTCTATGGAAATTTATCCTTTTCCGAACCCATTGTATAAAAATATTTAATCAACGTGTGGTTGCTGGTGATCTCAAAAGACCATTGGATGAATTTTAGGGTCATGACCTTTTTAGCCAACTGGATGAATCAAAATTTGATAACAGGTGTTAATGAAATTGACATCTTCGTGCAATGTGAAAGGCACTCGAAGGGGATTTTCGGTTAACAAAAAAAGAAAATGTCTTTTTAATCATTAGAGAAACAGATTCTTACATAGTCACTCGCGGATTATCGGATTTATCCAATCTCTTTAGTTAAATTATAAATTTTAAAGTCCTCGCCGAGGCGGCTCGGACTTTAAAATTGATAATTTAACTATCTCGATTGGATAAATCCGATAATCCACTGGTATCAATGTAAGAATCTATATATACATGCAAACGTTTCTAGCTTCGAATTATTAAACAATCATAGTTCAGTGTTTTCGGGGTACCTTACTGTGTTTTTTGTTTTGTTTTGTAACAAGTCTTTCAGTTGAATAGTATAATTAACTGTTGTTTTTGTTATACTAGTGTTTTTGTTGTCTTCTATACCGTTTACCGTTACAATATAACTAATTTCAGTGCTTTAAAATATAAACTTCGGGCAAGTTTAGAGAGCCAGCAGAATTTCAATCTTTGGATACTTTTCATTATAGCAATTAAAAGAATACTTATGATAAGGAAAATGTAATACCTGCCACACAACTATTTGCTCTTTATATGTGCTATGTAAAGTTTTTCCTGTTTAAATTTTTTTTAATAAGTTCATGCATGGTTAAAAATTCATGAGGTCATGAGTTGAAATTTGAGTCAGAATAATGTACTTAGAAGGCTAATATGTCATCGTATAGGCGACTATCTTGATATTAAGTTGGTACACGTTGAAAATCTTACTAAGCGTGTTAAACTAGTGTCAATCAGTATCTAAATCTGAATATGCAAATTATTTTTACCATTGGAGGTGTTATATCTAAGTAAATCAATAGTATTACACCATCGAACATACCAATTAGAAGTTATGGTAAGTCTATAGTTTTAATTGAGTAGGATGAACATGTAGATCAGATCACAGAAACTGCACTAATAGCAAAGCAATGACGTTATTGTGGTCTCGTATACTTTAGAAAAAATGAACCAAATGATTATACTTGACTGTCAACATCTTTTGTGACAAACATGTTTTATCTAAAGTATAAAAAAGAAGATGTGGTATGATTGCCAATGAGACAACTATCCACAAAAGACCAAAATGACACAAACATTAACAATTATAGGCAGACTCCTTTCAACTGGATTGGCTTTTTACACATTTATTTATGAGCTAGACAATGTAGCTTTCTTTGAGAACAATTTTTTTGTCATGTTTTAATAAAGAAAATCTAATGACCATGCATGTGCATATAATAACCCCCGAATTTAGGTAGGGGTTCTGATTGCTCAGTTTTAACTTTTCTGTGATGTGTTTAGTATACTGAAGTAGGTTTCACCAAAAGACTTACGACTAAGATTTATCGTAGGTATACTAAATTGTTTATAACTTATGATCAATCTTAATCTAAAGTTTAATGTGAAACCGACTCCTGTTGTTTTGTCTTTTTGTCTATTTCTCTTTTGGCATTGCTTTGAGTTTAGTATATTCGTTTCTCCTGTCAAACAATATAACCGGTACAGTATAAATAGAAGTGCAGCATTGATAAAGAAGCAATTTTAAAACAATTAAAAAATCACAACAACTATAATTCACAAATTTATGATCTCGATACGAAGCTTTCTTCATCATAAACAAACACCTTATATCTATTCATCAATTAGAGACTATAAATTTTGACGAAATACATCAACGTCCAAGAGCAATAACGGCTACTCGATCCCCAAAAATATGTAATTATTTGCCAAAATCAACCGACAGACATACACGTTTAATAATCCTGACGATAAACGTACGTCAAAAGCGTCATCTATCATTTTCCATCAGCACTTTAAGTTTATTTGATAGCTCACCAAACCATTAAGCAGTAATTTCTCTGGACTCGATGAATGATGAACTGCATACATTGAGCAACAGCGAAACATTCTTATACAAGATTCTGCGATAAGGTGATAGAGATAAACAGTCCTCGGTGAATATGGAGGATATATCACCCTGTCGTTATTTTGAAGCATATCATCAATGGTATCAATCAAAAATATGCTGGTGGCAAAAACCCAAAAAATCAGGTACTAAAATGGGTACGACATTAAAAAGTGTAATATCTTATAAATAAGTTTACTTTCTTTAAACAAGCTAGAGTAAATATATTTTTAATGTTTGCAGAATGCATGCAGCGAGAATCATTATCGTTAAATTTATCTATTCAAAACCGCGATAAGAATAAAAGTGCGGTTCATTGAAAAATATAATAAAACATTAAGAGTAAAAATATTAAGATTTTCATACGATGGAATGTTGATATAAAAAATGAATTATGTCAAATATTTCCAAAGATTTCTGTTGAATGATAAGATAAACTGCTTGAAAATTCTTTTATATATTTCAGGTGAACTAAATATAACATTAGTTTCTTTTCTGTGTCGTATTTATAACAAGGTGTGATTGCACTTCTTAAGACACCAAATATCACTCGTGTCAAATTGGCAACATGCTATGATTCCCCTTCCTAAACACAACATGTTAACTCTGTCGAATGTAAACAAGGCTATGCTTTCCTTACATAGAATGATTTGAATAGTACGTTTTATACTTGTATATTGTATTTTATCATTTTGGAAAAATAAACTCCATATTTCAGCAAATATATAACAGGAGCTCGAACAGCAAGCCATAATAGGCCTCGAACAACAACAAAAAAATAAATTAAAAACCAATTCTTCAGAGAACAATTGAAGTTCTTTCAAACTCGATAATAAGAATGAAATTTAAAAAAAACGATGTTAGAAAATGTCACTACTTGTTGATGAAATGTAAATCAAACTGATATAAAAAAAATAAGATAAATAGGTTTATGCAGAAGACTTTTTAATTGTTTTATAATGAACCAGAAAGAATTTTTAGCAAAGGTCAATATATAGAACGTCGAATTGACCTTTGACCTTGACCTCCATTTTGAGATCACAGGTCAGTGATCTCAAATCAAAAGACCACAGGTCAATCACTTGTATGGTTGTGGAGAAATATTGATTTCAAATACATAAGGGGAGAAAACTCCTATAAGGGTAAACCAAAACACTTCGATATAAATAGGTTTAAATATAAAAGTTGCGCCTTATTGTAAACAGTTAATTGGCAAACACATCATGTACTGTAATAGTTTCTTTTGAATAACGGTAACAAGCAAAATTCAAAATTTATAACATGACCTTTACCTCAATTTCCTTAAAATTGACCAAGGACAAGTTCAGATCGAAAGACTACGACTTATATGAATTTATCCAACATATCGCCTATCTTAAATTTTCAAAAGGAAATAACTCCCATAAGATCTCTTCCGATCACTCCAGTCAAATTAACCAAATCATATTAAGAAGAGTAGACGAACAATTTGGCGAAAACAGTTTGTTAAAATCTTTTATGGTTTCAGAGATATAGCGATAACAAGAAAAAGGGGACGCGGGGAGATAACTCCTATAAGAATAAGTGTTCGGTCACACAGGGTGAGTTTTGAAACCCCCATTACTGTACAACATCATTGGCCAAAAATCCATTCGATATGTTGTAAGACAAAAAAGCATCTTAAACGGTAGAAGAAGAAAAAATCAGAAGAAAAAAGGTCTTTCCACGAAAAGTGGAAAGACCTGAAAAAGATCGATATAAACACCAAACTACAGGCTTCTAATCTGGAACAGAGACTCGCTGAATGTTGTGGACCAATAATTTCTGCAGGCGTCTAAGCTACACCAAACTGGAACAATGGTGTAACAACTTAACAAAAGAACAACTTTAAGCAATCAATTGAAAAAGCCTTACTAGAAACTGAGACTACTATAACACAGTAGTCTCTGCTAGAAAGTACATATCTGAAGTACTCGCAGTTTCTGGGAACAAGTTCAAACCGAAAACAGCAAATAAAAAAAAACACGAATCATAGACTAAAATATCAATCAGTGCACATCCAATGGATTTAGTTTAACGACTTAATAAAGTCAGAATAAAACATGATATTCTCCTTTTATTGACACGAAACAAGTCTCGTTTTGGGTAATTTGGCTTTAGTAAGGCATAGGTACCGACAAATGTACCACATGCCAAATGTAAAATGTCTTTTCCTGTTTACATACATGTTACTATAATCTTTTAAATGATAAGATTTTTGTCGGATATACTTTATTCATTTGCTTATCATGTTGTTTATTGGTACATCTTAACCTAGATAAAGAAAATTTACTGCACCCTAGATTTAGTACATCTTATCAACGTTCAGATTAATTCGAGGAAATTCAATTTATCTTCCAAATCATTTTCAGATTAAAATATATTTAAAATAGATTAATTACTTTTTCGATATGGATGTTTGTCAACGTTGAGAGTACCTTTATCTTTCGATTTCTTCAAGTTGCACAACATTGTTTTCGTAGTTGTTTTTCATTCGAAAATAGAATGTTTGATCTTCTCAGTGGCGGCAATGTATTTTGATTTCTATTTTGATTCTTTAGATTTTCTTGGATTTGCAGCCATATTAAATCTATAGGATATATCAATGTCAATGATATATAAATATACATGTATCAGATTGAAAATGTTTACCCTTTTTTATGACGCTATTTTGACAGATTTATTATTTTATTTATCAATATAGAATAATAATCTATTGACACAGATAAATGTCTCGCCTGTATGTTATTTTGAAATAAAGAATGAAAATGTTGAAAATGGCATCACTTTTGAATGTTAAAACTTTGCAAGACTTCCAAACTTAAAGTACAACGAGCACATTAGGTTATGAGGCCAAAAAATATTTTGGAAATGAGTTACTAGTATGGCAGTGCGCATACAACTGAATATTTGAAATATAATTGACCATCTGAAGTTGTTCCACTTGAATTGACCTAATTGAAAACTTATTAACAAGTTCCAAAATCCCAATTATGTTAGAAAATACTATGGTTTATTAAAGTACAAATAATGGAAGAAAACAAAGCTGCCTAAAACTTATATAGGACTGTACATTCTCTTAAACATTTAACAGGGACTGAAATGATGCAATATGTGAACCCTTTTTCAAACACCTGATACTATGATTAACAAAACAATGTTGTCCATTAGAGAGCTAAAGGAGATTTCTCCAATCTACAAAACGTATGTATATTAATAATACATTTGACGATTCGAGTACACAGGTTAACGTACCAACACGTTTGCCAAGGTTATACTCGTTTGCATGATGGATCGTCCATCACATTGTTACAATCTGATACTATTTTTTGGCGTCCAAACATATCTTATTCTCTTTTGCAGAGTATCAGAAAAAATTTATCACAGTCACTTGAAATGTTCGTACTAATGATATTTCAAGCAAGGTTTGACCTTGTAATGACATTAGCTTTATGCTTATGTTTACATTTAGGACAAGTAATTATTGTTTCAAGATTATAATCACAAACACTAAAAGCAATTACACAAAATGCATTACAGAAACTGCATTAATATTGGTTTGGGGTGTGTGTTCTGTTTATGAGCTGCCAGGATTATTGTAGGTCATCAATTTGACATCTACATATATCATAGTACACGTTTAGCATTTATGTAAGAAAGTTGATTATAATTCCAGCTATAATCTATTACCAATACATACCGTTATAGCTATGTAAATCTGTGTCGACAACAGAGTTGGCAACTGCAATTGTATACAACCGTGACTTGAACGTTTCTATCTTATGTAAACAAACAAATATATCTTGTTGCATTTAGTTTTATATACCACCCTCAAAAAGATATGATGGTTATCGGGTCCCAGTAAAAAATTGCACAATCAGCCCATTTCTATGAAAAGCACCGATACATATATATTCTCAGATATGGCGATTGGAATTTCAGTTACTGAGCCTAACTGATTCCAAAAATGTACTATATAATATCCTTAACTTTGAAATTCTTTTCGCAACGTTTTGTCTATTTAATATTCTCATTTTTTCTTTAATATTTGGCAATTTGATACATTTGTACATACTTGCGGTATACGATGCAGCTAAAGATATTATACTTTAATCTTTTTTAATACGAAAGAACTCTTTAAGCTGAAAGATACTATTTATAAATAAAAAAAAAAAGATGGTAAATAAATAATCCCTATTTGCACCATAAAACTTGGACTCAGAAAGCTTTGAATTGCAGGTGGGACATGTTATAGAAAAACATACTTGCATGCTGCAAAACATTTTTAATGAATTAGACTTATGTCTTCAAACTTAATTGCAATAAAGCGGTTGGCAACCAACATCTTATAATTATATTTGCAAGAAAAGAACGTGCAAGATTTTACCTGTTGTGAAAACATGATTTAAAAACAGTTTGAGGGTGCATACGAAAATGAGTTTATCTAATTTTAACACGAGTGTACGTTCCATTGTTGATTACTATATCACGTTCAATGTTTCCTGTTGTTTTGCCTGATAAAAACATAAACTCTTACTAATTATCTTTGTTAATTATAACATTGAGAGTGAGCAATGACGCTCAATATAATTGTGTATGGTCAATTAAGATTAGGAGACAGAGAAAAAGAGCCAAAAGAGAACGCAATTCTTTTACTCTCAGTGAGAGGCCTTGGTTTTCTCGTTAGTACGACTTGTTACAGGTTACGCTTCGTATGGTGAGTATCGGCAGTAAACTATCTGTGACGGTTTTACAAATTACACTAAACATCTGCTGGCTTTACGTCACATATTTAGTTTAAATTGAACATTAATAATTGTAATGTGCTTGTTCAAACTACCCATTTTTCTTAATTACATAATCACACTTCCTTGAAACTGTTTCAAGAACGTTAAATACTGTTATTTTTATTGAAGTGTATGAATGCTTTCTCGTTTTTCTATTCTAAGATGTAACAATTGAATAATAATGAACGCAAATAAACAAAACGTAAGCTTTTCTCAGCTGAAAGCGACGCATGTTTGCACTGTGAACCAAAATCCCTATATGATCCAGTCGATAAACTCTGCTGATGCAGATTAAAATTGCTAAACAAAATAAGATGGCTTATTTATGAAATTAAGGAACATATTTACGAATTAAAAAACAGTATGCATTTTCCTTTTATAAAATTCATGTAGTCAAGCAATTTATATTTACAAGGACGGGTTTCCATGAAAAAATCACTGAACATAAGCCAAAGAGAGTATACAAAATACCGGTACGTACTAGAAAAGTCTCCAAAGGTGTAAACAAGGGAAATTTGGAATTGATAAAACGTCTTTTTATCAATGTCTATATACGGTTTTCCCACGACTACATTGGTGATTTTATTTGGGTAGGCAGTTATATGACAGAAAATGGATACATGTATCATTTAGCACTGTTGTCTAACGTCTTGTACATGTACTAGTACATGTTGCTATTATTTAGATATAAGCCCTGTCGTTTGTTCTAGGCCGACACACCGTACCGAATTTGTCAATACTTACTCATTAATCTACATCCTAAAGAAATACGTGTCACACTTTCGGACACACCATTTTCATTTTTATCCTATCACACCCTTTTATACTCTATCTCCGAAACGCAACGTATTTAGTTGGGAACTAGCAAATGCCACTATATATAATGCTTTGATTTTGTTCAGACAAGGCATCAACTATATATCACAACCTTTTGCATCTAAGACGAACACTCTGTCGAGATATACAGTTCGCAGTATTATATAACATGTATGAAATTAATATTAAATATTATTTGCATTCCCTGCATATCTAATTTCAGAAATAACGTGTTTATCACTAGTGTAATACAATTCGACTTGAAATATTTGATTCAATTTCAATTTCTACAAATTCCGAACACAAGTATCTAATATTCTGCCGTACAAAAATAGATATAAATAACAACACATGTGAGCAATGGTTTATGGAAGATGAAAAATGAACAAAGTATTGGTGAAAATTTGTTTGTATCATATCACATTTAAATGGGTATGTACAAAGAATACGGAATTAAAACTTTGACCATAAAATTATTTTTTATTTTGTCTACGGACCAATTGAAATAGTATGACAATTTTCAGTAGTCTGTCAATCATATCGTCCAATCATATCGTCCAATGGAATCAAAACAGCGAATGAAAATTTGGTTGACTATATATATATATATTTTTTAAATGTTGACATTGTGGTTAAAACAAATATGAAATTGGTAGATATACCTTTAGAAAAGCAGGGCAAATGTGTAATAGTCGAAGCCACCCAAATCTAGTTTTTAAATAAAATGTTTATTTTTAAAATATTGTGCATAAAATTAAAATTTATCAAAACGATTGTACGTATAAAAATAGTTTTAATGACAATTTCATTTTAATTCATATTCTCAACCTAAAAACAATTGCTAAAACAACACGATACAAATAATAATCATTATGCCATTTAATATTTTCATACTAACTTCACCAACCCGCTCTTGTGGGCTCGCTTGATATCATTAATACTGATACAGTTGGTATGAAAAGGGCGCGCTTGATATTAATACTGATAAAATCAGTATTAAAAACAAAACATCAATTATTCAATATATATTTTGCTTATCATTTAATTAAATTGTGTTTAACATTTCAATATTTTTGAAATTTTAAGATGAACAACTGTCACTGGGGCACCACATGTTCCCATTACAATCTGGTAATTCTTTATAAGCTATATCCCATATGTTGACATTGATATCAACATTTGCGCTTGATATTAATACTGATAAAGTCAGTATTAAAAACAAAACATCAATTATTCAATATATATTTTGCTTATCATTTAATTAAATTGTGTTTAACATTTCAATATTTTTGTGTGTCTTTCATATTAATATATTATGCCTAACGTTTTACAATATTAAGGTTATTAGTTTGATATTATACTTGTTAACTTTTATTATATTTCAATGTGTTATATATTTCAATACATTTTAGTTATTCTGTATAATCCCTGACGTTTTTTCTAGTGATTATACATAATCCCTGAAAATTTTATTGATTATATATAATCCCTAAACTAACCAGTGATTATACATAATCCCTGAACATTTTAGGGATTCTACATAATCCCTGGTTATACAAATTCACTGTAACATATACATGCTTTATTTATACATGGTTTACTTTTATAAATTGTTATTTGGATGGAGAGTTGTCTCATTGGCACTCATACCACATCTTCTTATATCTATTTATGCTTTTATGAATGTAGAACTGATTAAGAAGATATGGTTCACTTAAAAAACTAGCGGTTAAACTTCATTTTATGCTCAAAGTATACATTGTAAACTGCTGTACTGGGGGTTCAATAACAAACTGAAATTATACAGGATGAATTGTCTGTTTGTTTCCCCCAAAAAAACCAAACGAAGGCCGTCTAGAGATATATAGTCGTTAACTTCTATGTCATTTGGTCTCAGGTGTAGAGTTGTCTCAATGGCGATTACACCACATCCTCCAATTCTTATAAGATCGTGTCGTGCATACTGTATTATCACTGTCGAGATATATCAGTGAACAAAGTATACCAAAAATTAATCTAAACTTTCCTCCTCTGTCGACAACATGACAATAACGCTAGCGAACTCAGCACAGGCACTTGTTTCTCTCTATATATATCCATTGGAAGGTCGACTATGTGCGTATTGTTATGCGTTTACTTTTCTACATTAGCTAGAGGTATAGGGGGAGGGTTGATATCTCATAAACATGTTTAACCCCGCCGCAATTTTGCGCCTGTCCCAAGTCGGGAGCCTCTGGCCTTTGTTAGTTTTGTATGATTTTTTATTTTAGTTTCTTGTGTATATTTCTTCTATGACGTCCATTATCAATGTACTTCTTTTTTTTTACATAAATAAGGCCGTTAGTTTTCTCGCTTGAATGTTTTACATTGTTTTATCGGGGCCTTTTATAGCTGACTATATGCGGTATGGGCTTTGCTCATTGTTGAAGGCCGTACGGTGACCTATAATTGTTAATGTTTGTGTCATTTTGGTCTTTTGTGGATAGTTGTCTCACTGGCAATCATACCACATCTTCTTTTTTATATAGTATGCATAGTTTTAAGGGCCGGCTGAAAGACACCTACGGGTGCGGGAATTCTCGCTACATTGAAGACCCATCGGAGGCCTTCGGCTGTTGTCTGCTAATATGGTCGGGTGGTTGTCGTTTTGACACATTCACCATTTCCTTTCTCAATTTTATCCATATTAAACAAGTGCCTATGGTACTCAGGCTGAATGATCGATGAGTCTAACCATGGCTTTTATTATTTGTTAGCTTCATGATCAATATGAACCCTTCCTTTATTACCTGCGCACTAAAGTTTGGGGTTGTTTTACATTTCGAGATTGATGTCATCCGAGTCAAATGAGTAAACTATATATATATATATATTGACTGATTACGTAACTACCGTAAATCGGTACTTGAGTTAATGGTACACATGGTTTCCTTGAAAACATTATAATAAGAAGACGAAAAATCAACGCACGCATTGACAATCTAACAATACCAAAACATTCTTTTTTAAAAATAAGAAGGTGAAGATAAAATTTAAAGGAATTTGAGTAATCTTTCAAGGACAAAAAAAAAATGCCATGTGTTGTCTGTTGCTTGTATACCAAATTTGTGTTAATTAAAAGGGGAGTTAATTACTACAAGAAAGAACCCACATGCTGATCGCTTTAACGAGTTTAAGGACAGTCTGTATAGTGCTATGTTAGGTTTTGTACTTAAAAACAGGACAACTTGATGCTTTTTCAATAGAATAATAGTGGTGAACAAGAAAGAAGCTGGTTTGCGGTAATTCTTCAAAGCATCTGGTTAAAGAAACAAACTAATTTTCCAAAAGTTATAATAGAAAAGTTTCTGATTAACTATGTTATGCCTGTGTGTCTGTCTATGTGTCTTTCTGTCTTTTTTCTTTTTCTTTTTGTTTCAAAGTAAAATAGCAACCCAATTTTTGTTATTTGAGAGGGTTCACAAAATCATGACGTGCACTCTCGCAATACTACTAAGTATTCGATTCTTAAACATGTAGTACATTCCCCTCCCCTTTCCCCTATAATAAAAAAAACACCAAACAACTTTATTGTCATGGCTGTTGTGACTCTCATTCAAAATGTTAACATATTTGGTAACTTACTTGTAACTTCCACTTGCTAAAGACATTCTGCCTCATTTTAGTATGTCTGTTCTGGCCAATTTGATTTTAGTGTTACCAAATGATGCTCACAGGCAGTTTAAAAAAAAAATTAGTTATGTCTTGAGTGTACCCGATAAAGCTTAAATGATTAAATCGTCTTTAACATGCATGAACTATTTGCAACTGGACGTAAAGCAAACGTTACATGTGCTTACCCACCGCATTTAAGACTGCCCGAAAGTGATGAGTGCGGGTGTGCGGGTCATGTTTTCGAACTGGATGTAAAACAACCATCCATCATCGTCATCATCTCTGCATTGAAAAATAGAGATGCATGCAGTGTATTCGATTAATTTTGTCTGATTCCGTGACTGTATTGCGTAAAATATTGAGTACAACACGGTAACAACTAATTACAAAACAAGAGAACTCATTGACATCCTCTTAAAACGATTGCCAAAATCCTGAAATAACAACAATGACACACCTCTGTCTTATATTTGACTACAAAAACAAGAGATGTCTCCAAGAGTTATTACTACAAGTAGAATGTCTGATGCTTATAAGAAGAAATTAATCTTTGAAGATCCCATAGTGACGAATAAATTGCATATAAAAATATTGTACTCAAACAGCTTACGTTTTGTATTACGAGTTCGAATTAATATAAACAAATAACTGTTATACCAAATGAAATAAAATAAACAACTATAATTATACCAAACGCATATCAATTAATTCAAGTTTACATTACTTTGAATAGTTTTCAAAATATTGATAAGAGGGAACTCTAAATCTTGCGTCTGACGACCACCCTCATAAATAAATATATGTATAAAACGTGAAGCAATTTTCACATGCAACTCACCATTTGTGCGAAGAAGTTATTAATTATGCGTAAACTTCATAGTATGATTTTACACAGTAATATATATGTTTATTCCATATTGATAAAATTTTAGTAGGTTTTTCTTTATGAATGTGATTTTGAATAAATAAGCATATTCACCTGCGTAAAAAGGATATTCACCGCACAAAACGTCGCGTGCTTATACGTGTATAAGTTTAGTAAAAAACGTTTGATGTACAGTTGGTTTTGGTAAATATTTTCCATAACATTCATTTTTCTCGGAATATGGAATAAAACATTTACTGTCTTTTATTTCGGTAAATATGCGGTTTAATTGGCCGTTGGCCTCAGTGAATATCAGTTTTTCAAAAGTCAATAAAACCACACATTTACCTCATCAAAAGACAGTAATTGTATATAATTCATTTTAACCAAAAATCTTTTGGAAAAGGATACTAAGGGTCACAAAGAATAGCATGCAGTGCACCAACCAATATTCAATTTGCAAGTGCAGCACATTTTATTTATTACATAAGTTCTATGATATAATGAGTAATTGCACTAGTATTGATAAACACTATATAGCTTCTTGGTGCCAGATAATACACTGTGAGGGACAAAATACCTCAAAATAGTGCAATAACCCTCTTTATATTTTTTACAAATTTCTCACACAACCTAGAGGACTTTGCTCTTTTGGTGGTTTTACTATCTAATCGATCAGTATACATAAGATACTATTGTTTTTACAAGAGTAACAACACATTAACATATTCAACACTTGTGCTGCCTTTGTTTTGACAGATAGTATATATACACAAAGGTCTGAAGTATGTATGAGTTAATTTTGTTTGACTACAAGATTATATGGCTTACAAGATTATACAAGACTCTAATAGAAGCTAAGAAGATTTCCACACCAGTCTGTTTCTTTGAAAATATAGCTTAATTACACCATTATGCCATGTTTGATTAGTAAAGTTTATTTGTGTGTAATTTTACTAACATCAAAATAATAGCTAGTTGTCAGATCGGATTTGTTAACATAATTGAAGAGATACATATTGGGTAGATGCACGAAAAAAACATACATAAAACATACACCGTCCTAAAGAAGGGGAGGTTTGAGTGCCAAAAATAAAAGTATAATCCCGACATATTATATGTATGCCTGTCCTAAGTCAAAAGACTGAAATTCAGTACTTGTCCTTGTTTGCCGCCTCATATTTGTTTTCGTTTATTCTTTTGTACACAAATCAGGCCTTAAAATTATTTTCAGATTGCTTTTAGAATATGAAAAAAGAAGATGTGGTATGATTGCCGATGAGACATTTCTCTACCAAAGACCAAATGTCAACTTCATGTCACCGTAAGGCCTTCAATAATGAGCAAAACCGTACCACACAGTTAGCTATAAGAGTTCTTTTATGTAATGACGATTCAGACGGGAAACCTGAAAGACTGGTTTCTGTACTAAACAATCAGGAGTCAGAACGAAAAAAAAATATGATATACAGCCACAAACGACAACCATAGAATGACAGGCTTCTGACTTGGAACATGCACATACAGAATGTAGCGGAGTTAAAATAGTTTGCTTACGCAAAAAAAAACTTTCCTTAACCTGTCCAAATACTAGTATGTCGATCTTCTATAAGATCAATTCATAATAAAAGATCTGCCTATTTACAATAGTTTTTGAGTACAACTTTTAGAAGGGCAGGTTATTCATTTTCATTAGAATAATTTGTTTCCACTGTTCTGTCTGAACTACTGTAAGATTTTAGAAATAAGAAAACGGTAAAAATTAAGAACGTTAAACACTTTGTCAAAAGGAAACATTCCGTCACTATAACTTCTTAAATGTTACTGTTAAACAGGATATTTGAAAATTGATTGATTGATAGTTGTTTCCTTAACGCAAAATTGCAATTGAAAATGGAAAGCCGTTAATTTAAAATAATTGTAATTTAGTCGACCTACGTATATTGAAATTTGACACCTTTATATATCAGGGCACAAAAATCATACAGCTTCATTTGAAGAAACTCTTAAGATGTAAATAATAAGTGTTTACCCTGTTAGAATAATTAGCATTTTCTTTTATTCTTTTGTTGTCTTACAATAGCCGAGGAGATGAGTGTCAAAAGCATTGTTTGTTTGGTTTTTACGTTAGGGGAAATCTTAATCCACCTGAAAACATATGCCACACAATGGTCAGGGATGAAGGGAAAGACGGGTGGTGGTATAATTTCTGTATTCTGTTATTTTCATATTATTTTTTTTATATTGTTTGCCAATTATTTTCTTTTCTTTATGTCTGTATTTACTGATCATTAATTTTATTGTGTGATACCCTCCCCCCAGACGTACCCCCAAACCCTCATTATAGTACTGCATATAACCTTTTCCAAAGAGAGCACGAGAGAGAGAGATTTGACATGCACATTTAGAATGGATGTGATTCCTTATAATATGTCTTTTACGACATTAGTTATAGTATATATATAGACGATTCTTTTTTGAAATTTGTTATAGAATAAATATGCGATTTTTCCTTTTTTTTTTTAAATTATAACATCTCACTTTCAAGGTTTTTACATAGAGATCCAATGTCTAAAACGTTTCCTCATTTTGTATAATCCAGCCTACACATTTTGTGCGCCGCTGGCACTAGCTAAAACCTTAACGAACAGAATCATTTATAAAAGTTATAATTTATAATTACTGACAGAGATGCAAGCAACAACAAAAACTAAAGATGAAATAAAAAAGGATGGGCGATACATCGATCTAATATCACAGGAAGTTTTAAGTGCTGTATATCTTTGTTGTATACGTCAGAAAAAGCCCAATGGCTTAGCGCTGACTTGTAAAGCAAAAATCTTTTTTTTCAAAATATGAAAGCATTTATATGCTGAGATAGGTGGCTTTATTAATTAATTTGTATTTTGAGTAAACGATTACAAAACCTGTCTTGAAAAGACATTTAGAGTAAAGAAAGTAAAGTTGTGTTTAACAAGAAAAGATGAAAGGCGACAGAAATTATAATCATATGTTCCAAAAGCTTTTTTGTTGTTTAACACATGTAAGAATCATGTAAATTTAATTGACGCGTAAAATGCACTGGAAAACTAATTTTTCATCATTATTTTGTGGTGTAACGAAGTTAGAGGATGGAAATATCGTTTGCAGTAGGTCAGAAAGAAGAGTTAGTTTACAGCTATTTGGGTATACGTATGTCAGATGTGTAAATGGGATGAAAAAACCGTGATAAATATGAGATGTTAGGCAAGCTATGGAACGTGCTAAAATTGATACTTTATCCCGCACATATGGGTGATGCATCTTTTGTTGAAAACATTTCGATGACCGAAAACCAATGTTTACGTTGTTAATGACGATCGGTCAATTTTGACACAAGAACCGAAATTGATACGTTCGTTAAGATTTTTTGCTGGCATCTTTGCAGATGTTTTTCAGTAGTAAACTCTGGCTGACATCAAAGTTTTCTGTTTTCAGATAGAAAACAATCAGATTTTTTGGGCTGGCTTTTTTTATTTACCAACTGAGTCCCTTCCTCCACATATATATATTTCCCTTCATATATTGTTCATAGTTATAAACACTTGTATTTAAACAGTGAATTAACAAACTAATTTGGATAAAGTAATAATATATGTTTTTCAGTAGTAAACTCTGGCTGACATCAAAATTTTCTGTTTCTAGATGGAAAACAATCAGATTTTTTGGGTTGGCTTTTTATATTTACCAACTGATTCCCTTCCTCCACATATTTTTTTAGCAGTAACAGTTTGTTATGACTTGATAATGAAAAGTAAGGATTTTGCTGCTATCTCATACATGTAGCTATGACATAATTTGCCATGGCCTGAGAGATATTGCTTACCAATAAATTGATTACAAACGCTTTGATGACGCGAAATATACTTTTGAGTATCGATTATAAAAGGTCAAGTTTATTTTAAAAAATTGAAGACATTATACTAAACTAATTGAAACAAGAACTGGTAGATGGTTCGTGAAAAAAACACGTTAATGAGAACTTGAAAAAAAATGTACCGAATTTTGTACTTAAAAAGTAGGATTACAAAAATAAAATGTTCTAACGCAACCAAGACATTTGGATTTTTGGAATATGATATGTGTGTTAACAGTATGAAGTGGGTTATATGAAATGTTTTATCAATTATGTCATATATTTGTTTTGACGAACATTTCATATATATACGTAGCAATTAAGTTTCGAGATATATATTTTAAACATACTTGATATTTATTTAAATCATTGAATAAGTAAAAAAACAAACTCTTTGAGATCTTGTTCGTCTAAGGGGAAACCAGTGAAACAAACAACAAGATACTGAGACATGAATCGTACGTGAAAATTCCTTGTTTATAGATTACAGACGAACAATAAACAATTGTAAAGGACAGAAGGGCAAACAAATAAATTGCGAAAGGAAAATAAGGGAGCTACCATTTGATTTTTATGGGGGGCGAGGATGAAAATGTTTGCCCTGCCTTTTGTTTTTAGTACTAATCTCTGTCCTTCCTTTTTGTTTTTCAGTCTATTCGGTCCTGCTTTTTTTTTCTTAGCTTATCCTGACTTTTTTACAACAATTGTCATCCTGCCTTTTTTTTTGCCAAGTTACTCATCCTGCCTTTTTTTTTTAACTCAAAATCCTGTCCTGCCTTTTTTTCAAATTTCATCCTAGCCCCCCCCCCCCCCATAAAAATCAAATGGTAGCTCCCTAAGACGAAGAAGACAAACAGTATATTTTTGTCGATCAAAAATCATGACACAAACAATCAAATATAAAGCAACACATTTCGCTATATGAAATTTAAACTTATAAATGTTCCTTCGTTTTCGACCATGTAAAAGTATGATGCTACAAATGTACATCTTTTTGTCACAGAACACGAGAAGACACTTTTAGAGGTATTGACGGTGCCTAATTGTTGATGAAAAGTAGCTCAGCGGATGAAAATAAGAGGTTACAGATTAAAAGAAATATTCAAATTCAAAAGTCAAATATAAACTGACAACGTTATGGAAAAAAATGAAAGGAAGACCAAAAAGACGAACAATAATTTACAAAACTCAGTATAGAAACCAAAAACAGTATATGTAAGCAGCATATTCTAGGCCCAAAATCTACTTCAAATTATAGGCCCAAAATACGGCTTCCTATTTTATGCCCCAAACCTACTTGATATTTTATAAATTAATAGCTGAATACCTTTTAACACAAATATCACTAAGCCATTTATTACGTCTTAACTATGACTGTCTTTTGTGTTTCCGTGCAAATTTAATTTAAAATACATTAATCTAATTTGTTTTTACAAATGAGAGATTTGTTCTTCAGTTAAAATGTAAACATAGGAATTTATCGTGACAAAATTGAGTATTTAAAATGATACAATTGAAGTAGTTACATGGTACACAAATCAAAGAACAGATGATACCCAATCATACCCTCCTCGAGCTTAAAATTATATTAAATTGACGAACACCTTACAAGTTGTATGTTTTTTTGCAAAATAAAAGAAACATAAAAACATGATTGCAATATTTGGTAGAATTATTTTTGTATTTAATTTTTTTTTACCATTTTTCTTTATTATTTATAATTCTAGTGTCGTTATTCTCTTTTCCTTATTTTTTAACACATTGTTTTACATTTTCAAAACCCCAACCAGGCCTTTTTGCATCTTTTGAAAACTATTGTTTTACAAATATGCAACACATGGTCCAAACCATCAATTATCGCTTACGTACATGAAAACAAAAATAAGACGACAAAAATAAAATTGTAATGCATTGCTAGCCTTACCTTACTGGTGACTGATTTATTGGTGAATCTATACATACGAATCCACAACACCTTGTACGATAGACAGGAGCAGGTAGTTAACGTCAGAACTTTCCCTTTGTCTCTATTAAAAATCAATGCTTGATAAGCAGGAAAGCAACTTTTATAACTTAGACTTAACAAAAATCAGCAAAATTCAAATAATCTGTTTACAAAAGCTTCGATCCACTATGACATTTGATCTGTTAGATAAT
Organism: Mytilus trossulus; assembly: GCF_036588685.1. Lineage (NCBI taxonomy): Eukaryota > Metazoa > Mollusca > Bivalvia > Mytilida > Mytilidae > Mytilus > Mytilus trossulus. The sequence continues at coordinate 36,033,735 of NC_086375.1, forward strand.
ATTGAATTATTTGTTATTGAACGTTTCACAGTAGCCTGGGCAAAGCTTTTTTAAGACATAGATAGGGTTTAGAATGTGATGTCTTCCCGCTGGTATCAAGAATCTGTTACCTGCTCATTTAAAGATTTAATGACAAAATCTCACGCTTCCAAAACATTTATCTTTCAAAATGACAAAGGTTTTGATTAAAACTGGTAACAAAATGTTAATCTATTATCTTCTTCTATACTACACTGAAATGCTCGTCTAAAACACATTTGTATAATTAATATTTGTAAATTTTAATGTCAAAGTTCAAACTTGATGTCGTAAAATAAACAAGTCTATAAAAGAATATCCCTTTGGTAATGACACTAAATTTTCAGCCGTAACATCAAAGCAGGAACTTTCGGCATACATTTATAAATGTGGTGCAAAGGGCTGAGAAGAAGCAGATGATTTTTTTTACCTGACAATAATAACATTCTTGGGGATAGGGATATGGAAGTCTTCGTAGGGTTTCTGTTTGATATTGAAGTTTGACTTATTTTGTTGTTTGTTACGGGCTTGTTGGTTTTTGCGAGTTCGTTGTATTTTTTTTTATCTAATCATAAGTATATATACTCATATACGAGATCGAATCACACAAGACCAGAGCGTTATTCTATGGAATAATACTTTTCTGTTGGATATTGATGATTGATTCAATGGGTTAAAGCCACTTTTATAGTTTTTTATAGTCCAAATATTTTAATATAGTTTTTCAATACAGTCATTGTCATGATTATTGTTTGGACTGGTATTATGCAAATAATTGAATGAATTTCAAGATTGCATATTCGTAACATAAGTGCGTTACTCTTTATGATGTAATGTGCTGCCTGTCGTTGATGGAAGCTTTTAGTTCTGCAGTTTGCATGTAGTGTCAACTATTATGTTATTTGTTTGTAAGTTTCTCTGTGATGATTGTTCTTTTGTGTGTTTGTGCTGTATTTCTGTCACGTAGACGTAAGTATTGTCATTTTAGCGATATTTTTTTTAACATTGCCATACAAGCGGGAGGTTCGGCTACCCATAAAACCAGGTTCAACCCACATATTCTTTTCTTAAAATATCCTATATCAAACCAGAATTATGGTAGTTGTTATCAAATAGTTCTTTTCTATGTATGTCGGCGTTTGTTTTTTAAGTGTTCCTTTGTTCTTTTGTTTTCCTCTAATAATTGGTGTGTTTCTCTCTGTTTTGTAACCCTGATTTGTTTTTTTTTTTCAATCGAATTATGACTTTCAAACAGCAATTTACTACTGTTGCCTTTAGCTCTTTTGGCAATATCATGGCCAACAGTTTTTATTGGTGAAAGGAGCCTGATTTATCATGGCAGCCAGTTTTTATTGGTGAAATAAGCCCGAGTTTTCGGTTGGATATTGATGATACAACAATAAAGAGCTTGCATTGTCCATTGGCAATTTACAGCGTTATGGTTAGCGGATTTAACTCATTAGGTTAAGGATAGAAATCCTCACAAAGTCGGATCATTATCATTCTTGCATTGCAGCTTGCATTCTGGTTATCGAAGTCTTAGTATCTCGTAGGTCACATTCATGATTGCCAGAACTAATTTGAAAGAAAAAGGATGACTTTAAAGAGGTATTGCTTATGTCTTTCTAATTAACTTCAGCATAAGGTGAACACCCTATACTGTATATATAAATATATGAAAAAAATAAAATAATAATAGGTGATGATTTTTAAATAATGAAAATTTACCCATACCCAATACCAATGCATTTGCATAACCTATAATAAGGTTATGTAAGATCTGAAAACTGAAGGACAAGAACCTGAAGTGAAATAAAGATAATCATTTATTGGTCAACTGAGTTCATTAGTTTATAAGTTATATCATTTTTCTTCTCTATCTTATTTTTGTATCATCTGAACCCACATTTGATTCGTCAATTGTCTTTAAAACTGTGTCAGTTTGCGCTCAAATTTTCGGATGCTCAGTCGCCTTCTAAAGCTGATATTAGAAATTACTTTTTTGTTACAACTTAAAGATTTCTAATTAGTAATTTTGCTTGGGGTATTAAGTTAATGAGATGTTCCCAAGGGACATAACTGAGTCTACTCGTACTAGGAACAAATCCAGAAAATTGATTAAGGATGGTTGTCACTATTTACAAGAACTTCTAGAAATGAGAATGACAAAAAGATCCACATGAAAATAAAAAACATTTTTTGTTCATAAAGGTGATAAAACAGAAAAAAAAAAAAAGACAGCAAAACATGAGTTGGGCGGACAAGGTCATATGGATTTTTTTTCAAATAGACTGCAGTAACAGTAAATTTCCAAAATCTTTCTGTTATATATCCCAGTCTTACCGTTTAGATAATACGAATTAAAAAATAAATTAGCTAAGAATTAACTTCAAAGTTGATGTGAAAAAAAGGTCGATTGTACACAAATTGGTCGATATACTCGCGTGACCGTCACAAATCCGGAGCCTCGTTGGAGGTTTCTTATGGCATATCATAATGTTTTTAGTGTTTATTGCAGATCTTTGACAATTGCATTAAATGTATTCAAAACTTAATTGATTGATTTGTTGTTGCATGTTCAGACTGGACAATTTAGAACTGGACATATTGTCTCTTGTTGATGACCCTTCCAGTGGTATTTGATTTTTGATTTTTATGCTGTCTGGTTGATGTTCCTTCCACATCTCGTTTAATTGATAATATGTGTTTGGAATCTCGTAAGTATAGAAGGGTCATATGAAACATGTGTGCAAAGAAACTAATTCAAAGAGGAATAACTCTATACCGTCTGTGAACGAATGGACACACAGATGTTTTAACTAAAATGATAATTTAAATTTTTTTTTTACTTATGCATGTTATGTTTGTAAAGGAAAATATACAAAATCTTTCAATTTGTAGCATGTGAAATAACAGACATACTAATGTCTGCATGTTTCCCATGAAAATGCAGTTAATAAGATTGGTATTTATTTATCTTTGAAAAAAAATGAAGGCTGTCTTTCTCAGCGTTCACCACCATGACTAAGACTTACGGACAGAAATCACTCAATTAAAACGCACAAAATAATAATTCTATCATTTAGACATCTACAATGTACTTATATTTGACGTGCATTTTTTACCCAACAAAGTAGATAACAAAGATTGATAATATTTATCACAATAAGTTTGTGTACACTAAATGTGTGATTGATAACACGATGATATATGTAAATCATCCGGACATAACATTAAATGTACAGCCATGACTTCGGTTAAAGTAGCTGTTCGTGTAAGACCTATGAATCTGAGGTAATTAGCCAACCTTTTCACTTCCCATATCCTAATTTTTGCACTTTCTTAATTTATATGTCGCCTAACTTACTATATTATTCAATACATCACCAGTTTGAAACTAGCCGGCGATAACAACATTATACTTATTTATATGTTTCAATTATATCAAGAAGGTTATATTATTATCTTCTTATTAAAATCAACGATATGTTATATTATATCCCTTACACTAAACATGAAGTTAACTTTAAGACCAATGACAAACACCTAGAGAAATAAACCAGACTTGGCGAAAATACATAAAATTTTTGAGAGTATAAAAGCAGAATGGTCAATATTTTTTTTGTTTATCAGTCATGATTTTTTTTATTTTAATAATTTTCTTAGCATTTATTAAAATTTAGAGTGATTGAATAGACATTCCTAACTGATACCGTATTTGATCCAATTCGAGCTAGCAACCAACTCATAATGAACATTCAAACTGCGATCAGTTCTGGTGACCACTTGAGCCATCAGGCGATATGTCTAAAAACTACAAATTTGGATTGAGTTCTGTTCAATAATACAATGGAGATCGAGGGAGGGAAAGCCTCACATGCACCGAGGGATACGTATGTGGACATGTATATATTTATTGATTAATAAATGGGTACTTAGAAGAGAAAAATACCAACAACAAAGTTCCGTTCATAGTACACATGAACAAAAAATACAACGCATATAACCTTAATCTCTGATAAGAACTCTTCGTCACAAACCAGGTTTATCAAAGTGAAACCCAGTGGCGGATCCAGAAATTTTCATAAGTGGCTGCCTAAGAGGAGGCCCGATTACGTCACGCGTCAGTGATTCACTATATAAGCAACCAAATTTTTTTTCTCAAAAAGGAGGGGGGGGGGGGGAGGGGTTCCGGACCCCCTGGTCCCACCTTAATCCGCCTGTGAAACCAAATTTCACATACATCAAGTAATGTATGTTATACCAAATAAATGATATTTTGCAGGGAACGAGATTCAAATGCAGATGTGGTCGTTCAATTTACGGATAAGATCATACTAACAAATAATAAGGTAAGAAAGCCTCACATGCATTGTCTCATATCATTTGTGTGCGTAATAGCTACCGAAAAATGCATGTACATGTAACTTATTCGAATGTGACCTAACACATTACCCTTATCACTGGATATGTACTTACATGAGCAACACGACGGATGATACTTGTGGATCAAGATCTGCTAACCATTCCGGAACACCTGAGATTGCAATGTATGAAAACGCGTAATCGAGGGCGCGAGGAACATGAACAATGAGAAAAACAAGCGTGTTGTGTTAATAAGTATGCGGATCTAATTATTATACAATCTCGGGTTACTTTCAAACTATATGAGTTGCTAAAAACGACAGAAGTTTCTTCACAGGTTTTCATCATATAGTGTTATATACATACAATTTGCCCAGTTTTAAAACGGGAACAGATGTACGAAGTACAGGGACAATGGGTAAAAAACAATGTGTTGAATTTGAAACATATGATTGCATCAGTTGACCCGACTTCCAGTTTATTACAAAATCATTATTTTTATGAACTGTAAACCAACTAAAGATAATAATAATTGAAAGACTCTTAAGTACCCTGGAAGTAATGGAGAAATATAACCATACAAGTTTTTTCCATGGATTACTTACTATTATACTGACTGGGAATCTAACCAATGAAAGTATCTTTTGTTTTATGCAGTTTTTAATGTCTATTTAGAAATAATTTGATTTCAGATTCCAGAGTTTGGTTGTGAAGGAGACGTAGCTAGAGAAGCTACTCGTACCAAAGAATTTTCATTCAATTACATATTTTGGTCAGTGAATCAAGATGACCAAAATTATTGTTCACAAGAAAAGGTAAACTATAAATTTTATTTTGATATAGTTTTATGATGAATCTGAAGCAGGCTGGGACAAGTATAACGACGACGTAACGTCGTTAACAGCGAACTTTAGGAACACATTAAAATTAGTTTATACATTACCTTTCCACAATTTGGAATGATTGCGAATTAAATGTATTGCTAATTTTGCTCCAATTGTATTTCTATAACATTTCTAAATGAAGACATGAGATTTATAATCATTCCGATATCAATCAACACTTATGTAAATTGTCCAATAAAGAAACCATGTCATTTTTAGGTTTTTCAGGAATTTGGAACAGATATTGTGTCGTCTGCTTATGATGGTTACAATGCATGCGCATTTGCCTACGGACAACCTGGTTCAGGTAAAACCTACACAATGATCGGAACGCAGGTATGTTTGAATAGTTACCCATACAAATCTACATTGATTTGATCAATTGTTAGTTGCTTAACGTTCAGTGGCAAATATTTCATGCATATTTAGGACGAGAAAAAATTAACACTGCCACTGCCACTGAAAAATCATGATAAATTATATAGATTTAGAATTTTTTGCTTAAATCAGGTCATCTATAGACCAATGAAAGACTTGTTGTAAGGGTTTTTACTGTGGAGAGCTTTTGCCACTCTTTAGTTTAAACATATTAATTTATAGTGGATGGAGAAACAAGTTTTTGCAACTTATATTAATCCCTGTCCACTTTGCAGGTGCGAGTGCTGCCTTATAGCGGCTTTAGCCTACTCTTTTTCGAAATCTACAAGGATGTCTTTAACGTACAAGAGACATGGCTCTCTCTCAACACGGGTCAGCCATTTATCGTTCCCTTCCGACGGACTTTCATCGTTTCCTCAAGACACTCTTTACACGTGACGTATCGGATTTAACGTTTCCATTTGACCGGCCTTGGCGGTGTACTTTTACATCTCCTACACTCAAATAAACAACCCACTTTGGCAAGGGTATAACTGCTGTCTGAAGGATATCAAAGTCGCCATATTTCTATAGCCCTTGAGGAATGCATAGATAGAAAGAAAATCGACTTTAAAGAAAAAAAGATAATAAGAAAGAAATAGCAAGTGAACAAAAGTCACATTAACTTCAAATGTCAACACACTTTAATTTTTTTAAATTTGTATGTGCATAACTATATCACCTGCAAGACAAACTCGCCCGCGCGTAGTACTCTTTGACATTACTTCAAAAGAAAAAAAATAATTACATATCAATACTTATTTCAAACTTGATCGATGAACCATAATTAGTACCTTTTTATCGTTTAATCTATCATTAAAAAGCTTCTAATTTCATGGATGAATTTATTAGGTCTTTCCACTTTTCGTGGAAAGACCTTTTGTTTTTCTTCTGATTATTATTTTTTTTTTCTTCTGCCGTCTGAGATGCTTTTTTGTTTTACAACATATCGAATGGATGTTTTGCCAATGATGTTGTACAGTAATGGAGGTTTCAAAACTCACCCTGTGTAACCGAACATTTATTCTTATAGGCGTTATCTCCCCGCGTCCCCTTTTTCTTGTTATCGCTATATCTCTAAAACCGTAAAAGATTTTAACAAACTGTTTTCACCAAATTGTTTGTCTACTCTTAAGAATGATTTGTTTTCTTTGACTGGAGTGATCGAAAGACATCTTATGGAGTTGTTTCCCTTTGAAAATTAAAGATATACAATTTGTTGGATAAAATCATACGGTATAAGTCGTAGAGGCCTACAGTCTTTTGATATGAAGTCCTCGGTCCATTTAAAGGAAATTGAGGTCAAGGTCATGTTATAAATTTTGAATTTTGCTTGTTATCGTTATTCAAAAGAAACTGTTACAGTTAAATGATATGATATGTTTGCAAAATTACTGTTTACAATAAGTCGAAACTTCATCATATTCAGTCGAAGGGTTTTGGTTAACCCTTATAGGAATTTTCTCCCCTTATTTATTTGAAATCATTATTTCTCCACAACCATACACGTGATTGACCTCGGATCTTCTATTTTGAGTTTACTGACCTATGACCTTTAAATTGAGGTCAAGGTCAAAGGTCAAGGTTATAAAATAAATTTTGAATTTGATTGTTATCATTATTCAAAAGAAACTGTTACAGTAAATGATATGATGTGTTTGCCAAGTTACTGTTTACAATAAGGCTCAACTTCAACCCATTAAGGTTGATGTGTTTTGGTCAACCCTTAGAGGAGTTTTCTCCCCTTTTGTATTTGAAATCGGTATTTCTTCACAACCATACAAGTGATTGACCTGGGGTCTTTTGATTTGAGGTCACTGACCTATGACCTTGAAATTGAAGTCAAGGTCAAATATCAACTTGACGTTCTAGATTTTGACCTTTGCTTTAAATTCTTTTTTGTTCATTAGGAAACAATTGAGTCTTCTGGATTTACCTATTAATCTTATTATTTTGATATCAGTTTGAGGTACTCAATTACATCAACTTTCTAACATCTTTTTTTTAAATTTAATTTTTATTATCGAGGTGGAAAGACTTTCAATTGTTCTCTGAAGAATTGGTTTTTAATTGTTTTTTGTTTTGTTTAAGGAAAACAGAGGTCTTATTCCAAGGATATGTAATGTAAGTATATAAATCACAAGACTAAACAATAAGTCAAAGTTAAAAAAGCCACTGACTTCTATACCCCTATTTTGATTTTTTTTCACCTATTATGTCTGGTCTGTTTGTTTTGTTCATACATCGTTGTCAATATAATGGAATTTAAAGCGACTGTCATAGAAGTGGGAGGTTTAGTAAGCTATGAAACCAGATTTCTTTCCCATTTTTCTCACAAGAAAATGTGTGTTCAACGTCAGGAATATGACAGTTGTTATCCGTTCGTTTGATGTGTTTGAGCTTTAAAATTTGCCATTTGATTAGTGACTTTCCCAATCTGATTAAAAGCCGAACTCTCACCGCTCATGTTTTCTGGTATTACGTGTTGGAGGCAACATATCAGAAAACGGATCGGTTTTTAATGAGATATGGACATTTCGTTTTGAATTTTCATCGCAGTTCAGTATTTTTTTGGATTTTGCTTTTTAATACATGTAATTACATTCAAATATCACTGGTTAAGAAAAATTGAAAGTATCTTAAATTATCCAATTGGAGTAAAAATAAAAACCTCATAACTAAGTGAAATCTATCTCTCATAACAGAAATGAGCATTGCAAGGATGAAAAAAAGAGAGATAATATCAAATGGGTACAAAACCAACTAACCAACATTTGGAAAACGAAATATTCACAAAAAAATATGTAGAGATTTGCAATATGTAAAGCTCTTAATAGTACCCGGTCAACACAAACGAAATAGTTAAAAAGGCTACAATAACAAAACCACTAGTGAAAGACAATGGAGGAAAACACGAAAATTCGAAAGCTAGGAATTTAGTAAAAAAAAAAGAAGAAAAAAATCAAACGAAGAATGAGCTGAACTGAACTGAAAGGTGTGACATGAATGAATTAAACAGTTAATAACACAATCTGCAAAACATCAAATACTATAAAGGTATATTTATTTCCGCCCTCACAAAGAGTGTTAAATGTCAAATATTTCAATGCTATCATTAAAAGAATAGTGTTGTTGACATGAAGCTTGGTTATGTCAATGAAAGGCATAGATATAGTATTGATTATCCAATAAGTTGTTTGTAGATCTTACAGATACAATTCTCATATTATATTTTTAATGTCAGCATAAAAAAAAATTATGTACATACAGCAAGCAATATCTATAACATTATTTTTCAAATTAACTCAAAGATACCAGAATTAAAATTGTGTACGCCAAACACGTTTCGTCTACAAATGACTCATCAGTTTCTCTGGAATCACAAAAACTTTAAAGGCAAAATAAAGAACTAATTTGAAGTGCATTGGGCATCAAAATCCGAGTTTTTTGGCCAAATAAGGTAATCTATTTCTTGGATAGAAAGTCCTTAGCATTTTGAAAACAAATTGTTTACAGTTAGTTTCTTTTCATACCATACCAATGATAATTCTTGTCAATGCAGATAGTTCGACTACTGGGATGGTTATATTCTCGGATAGAAAACCTCCACCTGCAGTGGCATCGCGTGAGTTGTTTTTACCGAGTTTGCTATTCGAGACGCGGAGTAAGAATTGATAACACAGATAAACGAATTTTCAATTTCTTAATAACGTACAGGTCACACAATTAAAAGTAAAATAAGTCATTGTCTTTATTAGGATATTTTTCTGAAGATGAATGACCAGTCTGCAACATATAGAACAGAAATAAGGTAAATGTGTCTACAATTTGCATAAAACATTTCTCATTCAATAAGATAGCCCGACTGTAATGGCCTGACCATTAAGTTTAACCGACGATTGGGCTCAAGCAACAAGACTATCAGGTGCTGAAAGTTTATTCTCAAACCAATCTAACAAATGGTAAAACGCTGCAAAAACAAATACAGTACAATTTTACAATGTGTTGAATTAATGTTTCTAGTGTATGAAATGTCAAAAATAATTAATTGCACAGTCCGTTGAATCCGAGAAAATGTTGTACTTTCAAGAACGGTTACATTTCCAGTAGTTCACGGTGAAAAGGTTCAATTATACGACAGGCGATTTGAAGGCTTTAAATACAATGTTACATAATTAACTTACTCTGTGGTTAGCCACGAATCTCGACGAAATGTTCCTCGTGATCGTAATGACCTTGCAGTTTTCCTGTAATGGATACGTGTGAGAGAGGGAAAGGTAGCGATGAATATAATCAAACAAACTATATAAATTGAGGAACAGCGTATCAGAATACCGACATTTAGCGTAACTTGAATATATAAACATGACAAAAAACCTCAAACAAACCATCAAATTGACACTTTTGCTGGATAGAACATTTTTGGTGATGTGCCGTCATGATGCGAAAAAAAAAATATTAAAAAGTACCCGTTAAAGACCCAATGGTCTAAGAAGATGAAATTTGTAAATGAAAACTCCCGAAGCTGTTAGAAAAGATAACAAAGGAGCAATCAAAATCATAAGTCGCAGGACAAACACGCGATATACAATGGAAAAATCTATTACTCACGATTGGGAAACCGTAATAAACGTAGACAAATAACACAGATAAGGAACCAATGGTGCTCGAAAAAATGAACATTTTCTTCTCCTCTTGTATCATGTGATATACTTCTCAAGGGAAGTAAGCACCATTTAAAAGTATGGTCTCGAGGAACCGATGACAGTCCTTCGGAAGGGGACGATAAATGGTTGACCACTGTTATGGAAGAGCAATATCTCTTGCACGTACAAGACACTCTTCCAGATTTCGAAAAAGAGCAGGTAAATCCCGCTACAAGGAAACACTCGCAAAGTGGAAAGGAATTAACATAAGTTGCAATTACTTGCTTCCAAATCCATTATAAATAAATATTTTTGAACTAAACTAAGCATCAGGTAAAAAGTCGAGTTAGGCGAATCGTTAAACACGGGGACGGATTGTCATTATAATAATCGTAACTTAATTTATGCTTCATTATTCACCTCCAATTGTTATGCTATTTTTTGGTTCTCAATCTTTCAAAAACACAAATTATGCATGATTTGTTCGTTACTTGTAGCATTTATTATGTGGCCTCAACTACAGATACCGTTATAGTTTGCTCTTTATAAAATGCTTGCAAATCTAATAATGTTTCTCTATTATTTTAGTTTTATGGAGATATATAACGAGAGAGTAAGAGATCTACTCGAAACCCCCGATAGAGCTCGAGAGGGTTTACGTGTAAGAGAGCACCCTAAGTATGGCCCATATGTTGAAGGTAACATATATTCTAATATATAATAATAATACATAAAGTAATACAACGTGTATAGAAATCCAAACTCTTTTCATGAAGCAGGTGGTATCACGGTCAAGAAACATTACAATACCGATGATAATAGTATATGGACAAATATATACATAAGGTATCTATCGCATGATAAACATGTCTCAAATAGTATATAAAGAGGCGACTGAAAAGGGAAACATCCCCAATCAAAGTACAAATAGGCAACATCAGTTTACCTATATCCAAATTTCATCAATTGATTACACTTTAAAAAAAAATAAAGGCAACAGTAGTATACCGCTGTTTAAAACTCAAACTAACAACAAAAGCTTAGTTTTTTTTATATAACAAAGTGAAAATATTGCAAGAGAAACAAAGATATACTAAGCTTAGTAATTGTGTAAACTACAGTGTGTTTGATTATATTTTAGCATTTGCTTACCACATCCAACGAGCTTGTCTTAATTATAACTCCAAGCAAAGAATAATGACACATTTATAGACAAGTTAGTGGGTGTCACTATTATATCAATTCAAACGCGAACTAAATGCTTATTATCAGAATAAAGATTTCTTGAAATCACCCTGATCACACTATGCACATTTGAATAACAAATATAAACTCTTTTTTGAATCTCATAGAAGTAATGCATAGGTCAAGAGAAGCAAACAAAACCTGCGATGAAATACAATTTATAATTTTGTTCCTTTAGATTTATCCCACCATATAGCAGACAGCTTACAAGATGCAAATGAACTTATTCGAATAGGGGAAACGAATAGGTAAGAGTAGAAGAAGTCAAATTAAAAATTACTACTGCTGGATAATATTAAGCACAACAAATATCAATAACGAGATTGAACCTATTTCTAATGCCTTTGTTTCATTCAGAGATGTCCAAATTAGCATATGGAATTGAGTATAACTAGTTATCAAAGGTACCAGGGTTATAATTTAAAACGCCAGATGCGCTTTTCTTCTACATAATACTCATTAGTGACGCTCAGATCAAAATAATTATAACGCCAAACAAGTACATAGTTGAATAGCATGGATGACCCAAAATTCCAAAAAGTTGTGCCAATTACGGCTAAGATTATCTATGCCTGGGATAAGAAAATCCTTAGTTTTTCGAACAAATTCAAAGTGTTGTTAACAGGAAATTTATAAAATGACCACTTAATAGTAGTTGATATTCATTTCAACAACAGGTGTTGATGGGCTGGAATTAAAAGTTTTGAAATCATAACTTTTAATTTAATGTTTTTTTCTTCAATATGAATATCAATATTGCAGAAAGACCTCTTATTAATATGCTTTGCTATTATAGACGAATTAATCCCGAGAAGGCTGATATATCATCTAAAGGACTGTTACTATGCGAACTAGATGTGGGTTGTGTACAAAAAACGATATCACATTGATCTATGATGAGTTTATTGACATATCATACTTCTAATATTTATGTAACAATTGCCTTTTGAAATTAAACGCCACCCCAGTATCACCGTCATCGTCATACTAATTAATATTCATTGTTAAACTACAAAAGCTGAATTACCATACAGATATCAAAAGTAGTATCGACAAAGAAATCTGTTTTAGATGATATGGTTTAAAGATTTAAAAAAAATCTATTTGATTAAGATTCCGTATTGGGTAGAAAATAAACGCATCATAGATTCCAGGATTATCAAATTTTGTAATTACGCCAAACACGCCTTTCGTCTACAAAAGATTCATCAGTGAAGCTCGAATCCAAAAAAGTTAAAAAGACCAAATAAAGTACGAAGTTGAAGATCATTGAGGACCAACATTCCTAGAGGTTTTGCTAAATACAGCTAATGTTATCTATTCCTAAGGTAGAACAACCTAAGTATTTCAAAAATTCAAAAGATTTCATAATGTAAAATTCCTAAGGAATCTCAACCATAGACCGTGAAGCGGAAACCATAATAATAAAATAATTTTTATATGAACTATTTTGAAACTGTAGATGTACAGCACCCACCAATATGAATGACGTCAGCAGCAGGTCACATGCTATATTTACTCTCATATTTACTCAGGTATTCTCATTTTTATATTTTCACTCCAGTAAATATCATCTCTATGTAATGATATTTTGTATATATGTTGAACATTTATAAATCTAAATTAAAAATGCATTCCTTGCGTTTTCTGTTTTATCAATGATTCTATAAAAATTAAGAATTGGAGATTGTAATGAATGTTTTAAAACAAATATTATTTATACTTTCGTAATGTTTTTTTTTAATATAACAGTTAAAGAACGTTTTGTGATAGCTATAAGAAAATAAGAATTTCATCGAATAAAAAATAACAATTATAAACTTCATTTAACAAATAACAAAGAAACCTAAATATTTTGAAACTAGGCATGATCCCTTAGTATATATATGTTAATTTTAGATTCGAAGAAACTGTTTTTCGATATCTCATCAACCCAAATTTCAACTGCTTATGTTTGTCTTTTTGCAAAGAGATATTAAAAATGGGTTCGAAAGATACCAGAGGGACAGTCAAATTCATAGATCGAAAATAAACTGACAATGCCACGGCTAAAAAAAAAAACAACAACAGAAAAATTATAGTACAGAAGACACAACATAGAAAACTAAAAACTAAGTAATCTCTATGAACAATCAAAAATTTAAAAAATAATCTAATACAGTACCAACTTACATATCATATGAACATACTTTTTTTTTTTTACTTTTACCCTTTTTTTGAGTTTGCTGGTTTATTCACATTTTTTATATGCTCTAGGCTAGAATGTTTAATGGAATGCCTTATGAAACCCAAAGTAGAATTCATTTGGTAGATCTGGCTGGAAGGTGAGATTCTATATACCTAGTACCCAGTGCTTTATTACTAGAATCATCCTAACAAATACTTTGTCTTTGTTAAATTTGCACGTTTCCAAAAAATGTGCAGAATTTATCTTTGTTTCAAATAAAGAATTACTTGGCATGAGTAAAGTTTTATCCTGTCCATTACTATAGAAAAAATTTCACATAACATTGCATTGCATATAAGAAAATAACCATCACTGGAAGTTAACCAATCAAATTTCTCCCCTTATTTAATGTGTGTACAAGGTTTAGTCACCATGTAACCTCAAGTTTACAAAATATTCTATAGAAACCCCAAATAAAAAAATAATGGTGCTTTGAAATACCCAAGACATATATTTATGACACATAATTTTTTTACTGCAATAAAATGTAGGATTAATTACCTTTAACTGTCAAATTCAAGGGAATAGTTTTTTTCGACCTATTTTCGTATACAACCGGATGTGACGTACCATGATTTTGTGTTTTTACACCTAAAGTTTAAAGTTAACACATTTGTAAATAATTTAAACAAAAATTATGACATTTCATGCTTCGAATACTTTTTTTTTGTAATTGTACTAGAACTAAAGTTGACCTTTTATGATCAAGCCACATTATTTTTTATTATTGATTTTCGTTAAAGTATTCTCTTCTTCTTTAAAGTGAGAGTGCAGATGCATCAGGGGCTACTGGACAAAGACTGAAAGAAGGTGGTAATATTAACAGATCACTTGTTACTCTAGGGACAGTTATTACACTACTAGGTATAGTTTTCTTTTTTTCAAATTTATGCATGGAATGGAAAAAGTTGATATTTGACCTGTAAAAACTGACAAGAGTACCAATAAATGGCAGACTATCAAGCCTTTTCAACGCATGATAACTGAACAAAAAACATAAAAATTCATAAATTTCAGGAAAGCAAAATTATAGTACGTCATGAATAACTATTTTGGTTTCTAATAAAGCTAATACAATATATTTACCTGCCAAAATTGTCCCTATTAAAAGATTAACAACTATTTCCACAACTTTTCTTTCTCAATGTATAGAACATATTGTCTTAGTGGGTTTCAACGTCTGTTAAATAGTTCGTTTCTTTTCAGCTAAATCTTCCGATACAGACATAGAGAAAAAAGTTTTTATCCCGTATAGAGATTCTAAATTAACGTGGCTGCTTAAGGACAGTCTTGGTGGTAACTCTAGAACATTTATGATAGCAAGTGAGTGAAGAAATATTCCAGAAGCTTATTTAGTATTGCATTTCCCCTTATGATATACATTTGATATGTCAAAAGGTGTAGTAAGCTTTTGTATTGAACAACGTAAACACATTTGACATTTCTTAAAAATCAAGCACATTCTAGCTAAATGAGAATAAAAAGTGTTCCCATTGGATGTTGGCCTTCAAAAAGTATTTTTTCTTGAATTTCATTATGTAACAAACTGTCTATACTACCGCTTATGGACTGTTAAACTACGATAACAGCATATATTACATAATATATAACTAATAAATTATCAGTACAATAATCTATGAAAAACGAGACGATTTTAATATCGAAATTACGAATTTCTCCAACCTTAGCAATATACCAACTGCACCTGCATATGGGATATACATTTCCCAACTCATTTGGTATTGAAGTGCTTCTAGCTGCTACTCAGACTTTATAATACGTCACCAGTATCTGAGCCTGAAACTGATAAACCAGGGTTTTATTAAAAAAGGTCTCTTTCTTTTTTCTAGAAAAGGTTCATCGGCAGATACCAAGACCCTGTTGATAGTTATCCCGTATTAACTTCACAAATAAAACATGATGATCTTGAATTATAGATTCTACGTACTGACGATTTTTATCATCTTAATGACGTATTATAGTGTTCTTTTATTTGTCTTTGTGTATTTTTGAACTTTACTGTTTACCCCAGTGTTCGCTATATACATTTGGTATCTCGTTATTTGTACATCCCGCCAATGTTAATTTGTGCTTAAGACTAATTTGTTTTCTTGTCTTTCATTTTTTCTTGTGTACTTTTTCTGTAGAGTGTCTATAAGGCTTTTTCTTCTTTGTTGAAATAGTTTTTTTTAGTAATCAAAATTAAAAAAACAATGTTATATGGTGTTCCCAATTTTTGACTTATCTACATGTATGTTCGGATGTTTTGCTCACACATTGTTGTCAAGATAACGGAATTCTATGCGACTGTCATACAAGTGAGATGTTAAGCTAGATTTTAGGTTTTATTCACCGTTTTCTTTTAAAGAAAATATCTGTACCAATTCAGGAATATGACATTCTTTTTATGTGTTTGAGTTTTTGATTTTGTCGGTTGCTAAGGACTTTCCGTTTTGAATCATCCCTGAAGTTTGGTATTTTGTTATATTATTTTTTTTAAAGGATTAGAAGACTTTTATATCTTCCGGTCTGAACTTTGTATTTTATGAAGCGCTATCCCAATAGGACCTGCTTGTTTTGAAACTGAACATTTTGAAACTATTATTATTGCAGCAATATCACCAGCTGATATCAATTATAATGAAACACTAAGGACTTTGAGATATGCAGTAGGAGCGAAGAACATCGTAAACAAACCAACTAAAAATGAGGTAAATTAAAATATGAAGCATTTGTATATCTTTTAGTTCGTCATTTCTGTTATTAAAAAGAGGTGAAATTTATAAAGGTGTTTAAAAACTTATAAGTAGAAGAAAAACTGGCAATGTCATGGCAAAACGAAGAAATAAACAAACAAGTCTCCGAAACACTAATTAAAAAATAAAGACTGGTTCCTTTATTAAGTAATCGCTATTGTATTTGCTTGTCATAACGTAATATAAAAAAAATTAAGGTAGAGAAACAATAAATAAAGATCACTTAGCTGATAGGATCATATAGCTGATTGTTACCTCGAAAAAACGTTGTCAAAAAGGTTGACAATGTATTTTCGAGGAGAAAGAATCAGCTCTATCACTCTAAAAAATTAAAGACAGTAATAACAGAACATTCAGGATAATAAATTAAATAACACATATCTAAGAGAGGGATAAAGCAGATTCCTCGAAAGGCATTGTCAGTTTGTAATAGATTTGTTAAAGCAGATTCCTTGAAAAGACATCGTCAGTTTGTAATAGATTTGTTAAAGCAGGTTACTAGAAAAGACATTGTCAGTTTGTAATAGATTTGTTAAAGCAGGTTCCTCGAAAAGACATTGTCAGTTTGTAATAGATTTGTTAGAGCAGATTCCTCGAAAAGACATTGTCAGTTTGTAATAGGTTTGTTAAAGAAGGTTCCTCGAAAAGTTGTTGTCAGTTTGTAATATATTTGTTTTCAATTCTTTAGGATCCTAGTGTTCGATTGATCAGAGAGATGAAAGAGGAAATATTACGTCTGAAAGCAATGCTTAGTGGAGAACTGGTATGTTGTATTCCTGATTATTCCAATAATTAAAAATAAATATGAGAAATGCTATCAAATATTACGTCGCTAATGCCTAAATTATCAAAACAAAACGTTTTTTTTTTTAAATATTTTTCACTGTTTTGTAATCTTTGAAGTTTCATTCAGGTAAACAGCGGTCTTCATTTTACACCACTGATTTTTAATACTTTGTTGCATATTGTAACTGTTCAAATTGCTTTCAAGGACCAGTCTGCTGAACCAAGAGTAAAGGAAATGTTACAAGAAAGTGAAGTCAGGGTAAGTATCATATCAGGAAACAAAATATCAAATGTGATTTTCTGACACAATATAATATAAATAAAAATAGAAACCAGGATAGAAATTTTTTATTTGCGCCAGACGCGCGTTTCGTCTACAAAATACTCGCCAGTGACGCTCGAATAAAAAACCCGTTTAAAAGACCATTGAGGACCAAAATACTTAGAGTTTTGCCAAATACATTTAAGGTAATCTATAAAGACATTAAAAAATTTAAAACGATATAAGTAAGAAATATATATATTTCTTAATTTACCACCAGTAAACTGGAGATTCAATTAAGGTATTCATATAAGTGTTTCAGTATATAAATAAATTTATGCAAATCATAATGTTCTATCTTCATATTACTTATATGAACTGTAAAACCAAAGTATTACATACGTGATAAATCATATATGTAATGCAAGTTAGACGTATTTCCCTTTGACTACAAGTATCAAAAATGTTAAACAATATCGGGAGAATGTGAAATAAAACTTATGAGTTTTTTCTTGATATATTTAGGTTAAGGTATTGACCGAAGAATGGACAGAAAAATGGCATGAAACAGATATTGCTGTATGTATGAAAACAAAATTATACACCCAAATAATGCTTGATCAAAATTCGTTTATTGTGTGTTAATTTGTGATACTGCGTTTTTTGATTTAGTTAAGCCATTCCGATTGATATTTTATAGTGTTTCTGTCTATGTTGTGATGTTACACTATTGTTTCAGATAAGGGAGAAGGTTTGGTACCATTAAAATGTTAAATCCTGCTGCAATTGTTTGCACCTGTCCAAAGTTAGGAATCTGATGTTCAGTAGTTGTCGTTTGTGTATGTAGTTCATAAGTGTTTCTCGTTTTTTATATAGATTAAACCATTGTTTTTTCCGTGTCAATGGTTTTACACAATAAATGATTTGGACCCCTTTTGTTTTCTGTTTGGTGTGGTCCAAGGCTCCGTGTTGATGGCCGTACCTTGAACTATAATGGTTTAATTTTTCTTTATTATAACATGGTTGGAGTGTTGTCTCATAATGCAATCATACCACATCTTCCTTTATCTATTGAAACAATATAGCTCGTTTGCTTGTGCTTTCGTTTAAAATGTCATTACATTCTTTAACTCTATTTTACACGTCTCTCTTCTGTTTTGACCGATATGTCCACCATAAAATTCGTAAAAAATACAGTTTGTTAAGTTAACTTACTACAAACTTTCCTGTGTTTTCTAATATTTATTATTGTTTACTAGTATTTGAAAATCGCGTTTTTATACAATTGTTCTGAAACATTCTCTGTGTCCTCTTAAAAGTTGTTGAATAGATACGAAATCAATAATGAATAATTACCTTGTCTGGTTACATTTCTTATTATATTGTTTGTTACTCAACTATTTTCAGTTTTGTTTAACATTTTTAAAGTCCCATCACTACGCATATGGTATATTATAAACATAAGAGAGTTTTAGAGGCTTTTAACCTCAAAGATACAAAATCCAAGCCTCCGGATTGCTCATGTGCATCGTCACAATACAATTATAGTCCAGCCGGTCATATTATTACTGGTGACCTTGGCATTGTTACCAATGAACAACTCAGAGAGTTGCTAGCCAAGGGACCAAAATATAGAATCCCCCAGCCCATCAACTGGAAAAAGAACTTCAAGTTACTGATGGATGCAGTTGAGGACTATGCAAGAAAATGGGTAAAGCGTGAACCAGACGAACCCGAACTGGACACTTTGTCTGAATGGATCAAAGCTATTCGATCATGCATTTAGAGGCGCATACAAAAACTACGATATAATATGAGTACTAGAGTTTCTAACCCTTTCAAGAATCCGGAGGTTGTGGATGCTTTATCCTCTTTGCATGACAAATATGTCGTTGTTCCGGCAGATAAAGCCTCAAATAATATTGTCTTCATATGTAAAAAACATTATTTGCAATGTCTCACTACAGAGCTTGGAATTGATAAAACTACTGGAATCCTACATATTCTTTAACATCATTTACCAAGGATAAAGTTTTACAAAATCATAAATCTGTCCTTCTTTCTTTTGGTATCAACATCAAAGAAAACGAAGAAAACTTGCCCTCATTATACTGCATACCTTAATTATACAAAACTCCATATAAAGAACGATACATAGCTGGGTCTTCAAAATATTCGACTAAACATCTTTCTAAAGTACTGACTACTGTTCTTTCTACAGTTAAAGATGGCCTTCAAAAATATTGTGAGGAGATATATTCTACCAGTGGTGTTAACCAGATGTGGATTCTCAAAAATTCGAAAGATCTACTGCTTAACCTTCGATCACAATCTTTGCAATTTTGCAGCAACATAAAAACTTTTGATTTTTCTACGCTATATACTACTATTCCCTATGCTCAGTTGAAAGATCGACTTCGCCATCTCATAAAACAGAGCTTTTTCTATAAAAATGGGAATCGTAGATACAAATTTCTTGTTTCGGGATACAATAATTCATATTTTGTGAAGAATCACACTGAATCTTCTAGAAAATATACTGAAGATGATATTATTAAAATGCTGGACTTTTTGATCGACAATATATTTGTTGAGTTTGGAGGATTCATATTTCAACAGACAGTCGGTATTCCAATGGGTACTAATTGTGCACCCCTGCTGGCTGATTTGTTTTTGTACTCGTATGAAGCAGAATGTATTCAGAACCTTCTAAAAGACAAAAAGAAAAAGCACCTTGCAAAATTCTTTAATTTTACTTTCCGATATATTGACGATGTTCTATCATTGAATAATCCATACTTCAGCCAATACTTACATCTCATATATCCCAGTGAACTTGAAATTAAGGATACTACTGATACTAGAAGGACTGCTTCATACCTTGATCTTTTCCTCAATATTGACGTAGATGGACGACTTCACACGAAAATCTATGATAAACGGGACGATTTCAACTTCCCAATTATCAATTTCCCATTTCTTAGCAGTAACATACCCTCTGCCCCTTCGTATGGTGTTTATATATCACAATTGATACGTTATTCACGTGCTTGTTCACACTATACGGACTTCATATACAGGAGTGTGCTCCTTACGCAGAAACTGCTCCAACAAAGTTATGAGGAAGACAGATTAAAATTGACACTCCGTAAATTTTATGGACACCATCACGAATTGATGGATCCATACGATGTGTCTTTAACCAAACTAGCTAAAGACATTTTTACCACATGGTAGATTGTGGTTTGTCATTAGGTCGTCTAATCTTTTAATTACCAAACGTTTAGACTTATTCCCGATTGTGACTGTGTTGCTGAATGTGAATTCGCATTACTATAAGACGTGTTACGGTACTTGTCTATCCCAAATTCATGTATTTAGTTTAAATGTTTAATGTTATATTTGTAATTCTCATCGGATTTTGTCAAATGTGTTGACGTCTTTTTTTATTATACTTAGGAGTTACGGAAAGAAAAATTAATCACTGCCTTTATTAATTATATTTAATTTTGTACGATAATTTACGTTTGAAGTTGGATTCACAACAAACTGGACATATACATACTATAGTTAATTGCTATTGATAAGTATTGCAATATGCATTGTTTAAATGTAATATCAGTATTTAGTTCTAATATAATCTTAAATCAATCCTAATTCTATTCTACTTTTAAATTATAGTTTTTCATATGTGACGTCACGCTGTTTCTAAATTTCATAAATTCAAATGTGGCGTAATGTTTGTGCCTTTTCGCCATCGTATGTGACGTCATTAAAAAATTTATGATTTACTGCGTTTAGGCCTGAACTGAGTCGGGTGTGTCTATTCTGTTTGGTCTTAGCATTATGTATTCGGGTTTAGTTTTCAGTAATTAGTTAATACTTCAGTTTCATTATATATATCTCTTTCATATTCATTCGATAAAATTTACTGTTTACAATAGTATTAATTGTTCTAAATAATTTGGATGTTCTTATCCCAAGCATAAAAACTACGCCGTATTTGGCACAACCTTTTTCAACTTTTGATCTTCAGTGCTGTACAACTTTGTACTTTTTTTCACTTTCGATCTTTTATATCTGGGCGTCACTGGTGAGTCTTGTGTTGACGAGGCGCGTTTTTGGCGTATTGAATTTTAAACCTGATTCTTTTTGTTATCTATTAATCATGTGTTTCTTTGTCTAATATGTTCTCCTATTTATTTGTTTTGTAGTCCTGTAATATTATGTTGTCATTTCAATGTTATATTTAACTTGGCCATGAAAGTGCGAGGTTTGGCATGCCACAAAACCAGGTTCAACCCACCATTTTTATTCCCCTTTAAAAATGTCCTGTACCAAGTCAGAAGGATGGCCATTGTTATATTATTGTTCGTTTCTGTGTGTGTTGCATTTTAATGTTGTGTCGTTTGTTTTCTCTTATTTTTGAGATATTAAGATAAGACGTGCCACGGTACTTGTTTATCCCAAATTCATGTATTTGGTTAAGATGTTATATGTGTTATTCTCGTGGGATTTTGTCTGATGCTTGGTTCGTTTCTGTGTGTGTTGCGTTTCGGTGTTGTGTCATTGTTCTCCTCTTATATTTAATGCGTTTCCCTCGGTTTTAGTTGGTTACCCCGATTTTGTTTTTTGTCCATAGATTTATGAGTTTTGAACAGCGGTATACTACTGTTGCCTTTATTTATATGTCTTTTAAATAAATATATGTTTCTGCAAGATTATATTCATGGTTTAAATTTTTATTTTTTTTTATATTTTGATTACCGATTTCTACAGGACCATGCAATGGCTGTTCGCAAGGAAGGAAAGGGAATTATGTTAGATTCAGCTCATCCACATCTTATTGGCATTGATGATGATATATTTAGCACAGGGATAACTATGTATAATCTTAAGGTTAGACATGGAACTAATTCGAATATTAACTGGCATTGCAAAACTATATACAGATGGACAGAATTGAATCATGATCAAAGGAGTGAGAAAAGCCTATATTCCTGAAATCTTTTTACGAAAATCTAAGAAACACAAATTAATAATAAAAAAAACCAAACCTGGATCAATTACTCTGTTCCAGTCGTTATAAAGAACTCTGTATAACATGAAAATATCATGTGTTACTTTTGAAGCACGAACCTTTAAATTTATGTATAACATGACAGCTAAAACGCAGTTTGTTGGTTCTTTTCAGTAATTAAGAGGTAAAGATCAGTAAGCCCACTAGTATTTTACCCCTAACTCCCAAAATTTAAGCCACTTATGTAAGGTTCCATTTAATATTTAATCATTTTGTCTCTTATTAGCATTTATTTTGTAATTAACTTTTCCTAATTGCAGATTGGCATAACTACAATAGGTAGAAATGACGCACAAGTGGAGCAAGATATCAGTAAGTTGCTTCCCCTTCAAACTTCAATGAACCAGTCTTTTGTATTTAAATGATCATAGTTGCTTGAACAGTCAAAAAAACGATATGACCAAATGTGAAAAAAAAAATCAGTTAGAAACTCATTACATAGTACTTGTACATACAGGATATTGCAAGGCTCAACATGCATTAAAGTGCCCAACCCTCCCCATACCTGATTAACTTGTGTAACAACACAATAAAGAACAAACTGTACAATTATTTGAAAATTACTGAACCCATAGGTTGACAATGGGTTAAGCTGAAATTATCACGTTTGTCACATTGAAGTTTTAAGTCGCCAATTTAAAGATATGAAGAAGAAAGTAAAATCACAAACATACTGAATTCCTAGGAAAAATCAAACCGGAAAGTCCCTTATTAAATGGCAAAATCAAATGATAAAACACATCAAACGAATCGACAACAACTGTTATATTCCTGACTTGGTACAGGCATTTTCAAATGTAGAAAATGGTGGTTTGAACCTGGTTTTCTATTCACTTGTACGACAGTCGCATCAGATATCATTATATTGACAATCATGCGTGAACAAAATGTCACAAATAGGGGTAAAACAACACGAACCCCATCAAAAACAGGGGGTGATTTCAGGTGGTCTGGAAGGGTAGGCAGATCCTGCTCCACATGTATCACCTTACGTGTTGCTTATGTTATAACAAAGTCGGTAAATAGTATAATTCGGTAGGTCCCATTTGTGAAAAGGGAACGGGATTGTAGTTACAACATGAAGAAAATATACGATATCATATGTTTTACGGATACCGGGTATTCCATAGCAGTCAACTAACTCGTGACGTCTTCCGTAAACAAGGTAGGGCCTCCGATTTGTTGTTCAATGTAATGTTCATTAAAGGCATAATGGACCTATGATATGCCAAATTTCATCCTGTCATTTATGTGATTGTTTTTTGTATGTTTTTACCTCTTGTTTCACATGTCAATGTGACGGAGTGTTTCTAAATAAATCACATTGTATTGTATTATCAAATGATATGTATTTGTATGTGGCATTACCTGAGTGCTCATTTATTCCTAATCCTTTTATGAGACATTCGTAGTAGTACGATTCACATTCAAAGACAATATTATTTTAAGCTTTGTTCGCAGGAACAGCAACATACTTATCATGAGTAGATGATAGATATTTTATGGCCTCTTTGCAGACACTCTAGATTTGGTGGTATAGTTCCAAGTTCACTGTAATATATGTTGCAGAACATCACCAGTATATCTGAAAGTCAAATTGTAGAATTTGGCAGGATTTAGTACAATTAGAATGCTTCAAATGAGTACAACAAAACCTTAAAAATTGTATTATGATATACAGTGTCTTGTTTTTTCCTTGTCTTTCATTTTTTGCTTTGTGCTTTGTCTATATGCCATTTTATGTTCCTTCGTTACATACATGACGTGGCTCTGTACTTTAATATACCGTCATTGTGTTAAATTTATGTATTCTTGTCTTTAATTTTTGCTAATATGCTTGGTCTATATGCCATTTTATTACATATTTGTTTGTTTTTTAGTGATTAAGATTATAACACAATGTTGATTGTTATATATTTGACATGTTAACGCATCGTTGTCAATATAATGAAATTTGATGCAACTACCATACAAGTGAGAGGTTTAGCTAGCTATAAAACCAGGTTCAATCCACCAATTTTCTACATAAGAAAATACCTACCCAGTAAGGGATATGACAGTTGTTATCCATTCGTTTGATATGTTTGAGCTTTTGATTTTGCCATTTCATGAAAAGCTTTTCGTTTTGAATCTACTCGGAGTTAAGTATTTTTGTGATTTTTACTTTTTTGTAATATTTAAACAGGAACAGTCAAACTTTAAAACCACATCTTGAAAGAAGTCTGAAAAATTGCGAAACTAAGTATTTTATTTCAAAATATGAAGGCCTACAATGTATAAGTACTGAAACAAATGTAAAGATATATGACTAAAAGGGACCCAATAAATAACAGCCTGAGAGATTTGGAACCGAAGCTTCTAAAACATTTAAATAATATGTTCAACTAAGTTTGAACTACACTTGGCCTTATCTAAAATACATTCGACCGATTTTGGATTCGACGGAACCGTAGTCGACAAATTCTCAACCGAATATAACTGCGTCTTAAATGCTCTTTACTGTATTTTTTATGCAGACGGTGTGAAGGACTGTTCAGAAGTTATAAAATTACATTTCAGACTGGTTTGCCAGAGCGTGGATTTGCATTGTATGTAATGCATGCTAACAAAGGGACAATTGATACAATTCATATATGAGTCTGATATGTCTTAGTTTTATTTGGTGAGAGATTTAAAGTAAAGAAGATGTTAGCCAGTCTTTTCTATTCGGTTGGAATAAATTCAGTACAACTTTTGCCCATCTCAACTCTTTTGGGATTGTTGTGTTTTTATATCAGAACTTCATTTAATAAAAGACGTGTTCCTTCTTATCCAATCATAAATTATGCAAGCAACGATATATCGGGAATAAAAATAAACAAATAAAAACCAATAAATTATATAACAAAAACAGACGACAATCCTGCAGAAAAACGTGCCTAAGTAAAAGTAAGTCAGTATTTTCCATTTTGTCGGGTAAAATTCAGTACAGTTAGGTACATACTTGGACTGTCCGAACTCTTTTTGGTTAGTAGTGTTTCTATTCCATAACTTCAAATAAACAAAGTAAATTTCCATCATCACCTTATCATAAAATCTACAAGCATGGATATATTTGGAATAAAAATAAACTGAAATAAAAAGTCATATATTATATAACAAAAAGAAACATCATTCTTGCAGACAAAACGTGCCCAAGTAAAATAAGTCAGTATTTTCCCTTTTGTCGGGTAAAATTCAGGACAGTTAAGTACACACTTGGCCTATCTGAACTCTCTTTCTCTGGTTAGTAGCGTCTCTAAATCATAACTTCAATAAACAAAGGAAATTTCCATTCTCATCCGATCATAAAATATACAAGCATCGATATATCTGGAATAAAAATAAACTGAAAAAAAGAGTCATGTATTATATAAGAAAACAAATGTCACTTCATCAGACAAATCATGCCCACAGCAAGTAATAGGATTGAATATTTATATCATATTTAGCAACATAAATTACGTTGCCGAAATATTTTTATATATTGAGATGATGACATAACATAGATAGTTTGAAAGATTCCATTTAAAGTAGACTTGACAACAATCAAATGGTGTTTCAACCATTATAATTAAACATCCGTACTTCACGTGATCTACGTGACATTAGAACCTAGATTAATGAAATGCTTATTTTGAAGGCTTACGATTCAAGTTTTAATTCTTCGGGAATTACTGATATATACAGACTTATTTTCACCTAGTTAACTGAAATATTGTATCCACATAACACTCCATGTGCTGTTTTTAGAGATAAGATGGGTCGACATTTTAGACATTTGCTGAAAATTTCGATTTCTTGGTCATTCATATTTTTTATAACAACATACTCTTCTTTATTGTTTCAAAAGATATAGACACGCGGACTCTGTAAAACCGTCCGTTATATCTTCGCTACATAAGTGTGTCTAAATTCACTACTTAGAATCACATTTTCAGGATTTTAGTAAATAAAAGTAAACTTATTTAGAATAATTTCATCGGTGATTTGTTTTTAAAATTTGTTACAAGTTATCGTCATACATAATTAGGCCAATTAAAAGAGGTGTCCATGAACTCGTTTTCAAAATAATTCAGACGAAAAATGCATATTCTCATGCTATTTCACAGTTTGACGTCTTGAAAAATAACATTTTACGTTAGCGATGTCCTTCCTCTCACATTACTGCATCGTATGTCATCAACTCGTTCGTTCCTTTTTTGCACTGTAATTTAAATATAGGAATTGAACACTTTTTGTAGATCTTTTGACACTGAAGGCAACGAGTACTTTTAATAGGTCGTTTCCGCTGCTGGTAGAATATCTATATTCGAAGTTTCCATCTACCAAGTAGCCAATTCTTCGTTATCGGCACTATTCGAATAATCTGTTTGTAAATTTCATAGATTATGATCATGATTTCTTATGAAACTCAGTTTTCAACTAAGTCATTTAAAGTAAAATTGATATACACTTTTGCCTGATTCTATGTTATTTGATAAAACTCATCAAAATATTTTATAGGATTACACGACGGGTGCAACATGTGAGTCAGGATCTGATAACCTTTCAAGAGAAGTTGAGGTCGTATTTTATGGGGGCTCATACTGCTCTGTCTTTTCTTTTTTCTAAATTGTGTTTGTGATCTGTTTCTCTTTTGATTTTCTTAAAAGTTTTTGTCATTGCGTTGTCATTTGTTTTCGACTGATTAGTTTTATTAGTCAATTGGTAATGTCACTTCTCAACTTTAAGCGATTTTT
This sequence comes from Mytilus trossulus, assembly GCF_036588685.1. Taxonomy (NCBI): domain Eukaryota; kingdom Metazoa; phylum Mollusca; class Bivalvia; order Mytilida; family Mytilidae; genus Mytilus; species Mytilus trossulus. Next base: position 36,061,181 of record NC_086375.1, read on the forward strand.
TTTAATCTGTTCAGGTTCTTTTGGATATCTAAATTTTTGATCTTAAGCAATCTGGTTTGAACACGAAGAGTATTTTCTCAAATGAATAGTTGATCGACATTAGAATCTAGTTACCCTACTGTGTAAACGGATATACATATGAAGTAATAAGAACCTAGTAGATAATAACATGAACTCTGCAAAAGGAACAATAGCATGTGTCGTCATAGTAAGTGGTTTTCAAGTACGCATGCATAACCCGTAAAGATAATCCTTTTTCGTTTAAAATGGCACGAAGACACAATCGTTCCTTTGCTAGATCTAACGATTGTCTTTTTGTAAAGATCTAAGATCGCATCGAATTTTTTGAGATGTCGGTCATCCAACGTATAATGGATGCCTTAAAAGCCAAAGAAAAATTTCAAGGCATTTCTTACATTTTTTTTATCGGTTCGATTACATATACTATTTTTACCAAATAATTAACGCTTGATGTGCTAATCGTAACATTCTATTTGAATACAAACAATACTAGATTTTTATTTATTGTCAGAAATAGCTGGACTTGACATAGAAATGGAACACTGTGCAATCGCCAATGATAATAATCTAGTTCAGCTAATTCCGAAGAATAACGCTATGTGCACAGTAAATGGTTGTTCGATAGTTGAGCCAACCAAACTAACACAAGGTAAAATATTTGAAATATCTAGTATAAGACCCAATTCTAATTTTTATTTTATTAAAACATTACGTACCAAAAACTAGAAGGAAATTGAAGGACAACAATACGAATAAGACAAGATGTCAACCACTGATAATGTACGATACACACACAAATCAGCAGACATTCAGAAATCAACATACGGTCACTATACAATCCTTCTTATAACATGTCTAACTGTAACTCTCCTGCAATTAGGCAGGTAACGGTATCAAATTCAAGGTTTACGGTCGGAGTCATGTGGAACAACGTTGTGCAATAGCAATCGACGTTTAAGGAGTTATTAGAAATAATTTTTTGAACAGTTTAACAATTTTGCATTAGCATAGAAGTTACAGTACTGTATTCAAAAATATTGGATTTGACGGTCGGATATATCTGTTTTAGTGACTTTCCACATCGTTCAGTAAAACATATGCTTGCATTATATCCGTTATTGACAATGGCAACGCTCAAACCACCGTACTGTTATTCCTTTAATATCAGAATCCGGAACTGCTCGAAATAACAGTATGCATTACGTTTTAATTATTACAATTTGTTATTGTATTGTTAACGTTTATTAATCCGAGTTTTAATGTTTCTAAGGTTCAAACATATTCATCTTTAAAATAAAAAAAAATATAAGAATTCCGCCGCACACCACTTGTTGGGGGATATCCTTTATCAGTGACGTTGTTCTGCAAAATGCCAATCTCTACAGGAGAAAGATCATAATATATTTTATGAAAATTTCACAATTCTATGAACTAAATATTAACAAGCCAATAATTTTATAAATAATGCAAATTCTAAAACTACAAAAGTATTTAGGTAGGGACCATGACAATACTTGATTAATCTACAGCAAACTACAATGATTTTTGTCATTTTTTTTTTTTTTTTACATATTCTTATATCTACTGTTTATTGTTCCAGGCGCAGTTATACTTTTAGGTAAAACTAACATGTTCCGTTTTAACAATCCAGCAGAAGCATTAAAAATGAAAGAAGAATTAAAAGACGTAAGTGAAGGATAGTTTTCCACAGACACTATCAGGACGCTTATCGAATTCTTTTTGTAATTTTTAATAATTTAAAATATGAAAACTATAAGCAGCACTCATAAATAGGTATCGATATATACATTTGCAAACATGAATAAGAATAAGTGTGAAGGTGGAGGGAATCATCATGACTTAACCAAAAGTCGTAAAGACCACTGAGACCTATTTCTTTATTTTAAATATACATTGAAACCATTGTTTTTTTCGAACCACACCTTTTATGTCTATGTTTTTAGCTCCAGTTCATAATTTTACTAGATTTGCACCTGAATATGACTTATATCAAGTACACGATTTATTTGGTTTTCTTATTATTATATCATTAATCTATAATTCTGTCCATGCATATTTTTCGCTTACTATTTTTTTTGGACATTGGTCGATTTTTTATTCTAAATCTAGTCTGTATGATTATGATGTACTTCTTTCCTTTTTCAGCAAGGGATATCAGTATCTAGAGAGCCTTCTATTGGTTATGGAAGATCTATCAGTGACATGTACAGATCTACAGACAGCTTGACATCATCAAAGTAAGTATTAACGGTCAAATAGTATAAAAGACAGGTCCATAACTCTTCGGATATTTTCCCACGAAATTCTTTTAACAGGGATAGTATATAAATAAAATAAGAATAACGTTAACAAACTTTACCCCCAATATTACGTCAGTGATTGCTTCTGCTTCCAGTAATTACGAACATTCTTTCATATGGCATAACTGAGTACTGTTGCACTCATACTAGAACGTTTAATATGGGTTATTTTACTCAGTTAATTGCGTTTTCGAAACTTTTTTTTAAAGGATTGTTTTTCTTCGACTTGTGCTTCTGAATATCTTTTTTTTGTATCTTCCACCTCTCATTTATGTACTTAAAATAATTGTCTGCTATTCGGCTTACATCCGATAAAGCTGAAACGCCGACGTATGGTATTTGTTTGTTATCTAAGTTCTATAATTAGCAATGCCAGTATTTAGCTTTAGAGAACATTATTTATTGTATTCCAGTGACCCATTTTAACGTTCATTAAATTAAGGGATATAATTAAAATTATTATACCTAACATATTTTACAAACAATTCTATTGGATAACAACTTATCACGTGACATGAAATAATTCGGTTAATTTTCATTTAATTGCAAGGGAGGATGGATAACCCTTGCAATTTACACCAGCGGTGAATAACGCTATTATTTAACGGTGAATAACGCTATTATTTAACGGTGAATAACCCTATTATTCAACAATGAATAACCTTTTTAAGTGTCTAGATTTGCACTCGAGTTACCTCCCATCAAAATGACGCCACAGACGTTAATAAACAAAATGGCAGCGTTCACGTTACACTGACAGTCCATCGAGAAACGAGAAAAAAGGGCTTTGGAAATGAAGAGTGCCAGTAGCCGATGATATCTCTTATAAACGGTCCTTTTCAGGGCCATTTATATTTTACAAAAAGATTATACCTTTGTTGTACATCCGAGAAATTCTAGAACACAAATTTTGGATATTTTCCTGTGCTTTTTTCAAACGTTCGTTTGTGTTTGTGATGTGAAAAAAATATAGTAAGTGTTCAAAAGGCCCTTCCGTTGTTAGTTCGGTATAATTAAACAAGTGTGGCCCCTTAGAATCGATAAATAATTAAATTTGTCAACCCTTGAAAGTTATTTCATTGAAATAACCTTCTCGTGTTTACAATTTTGGATATTCACCTCTTTGACGGGCCATACTTGTATATTGATAAAGAAGAATTATTAGAAATGTATGAAATGAACTGACTGAACATTAGGAGAAAACAACATTGTCATCTATTGACGTCATTGGAAAATATGTCTACTTAAAACGAATGAATTAGCCCATTTTAATGAAATGATGCAATTTTTGTTTCCTAATACTATCGACCATGCATAGATTACCTTAGCCATATAAGGCACAACATTTTGGAATGTTGGGTCCTCAATGCGCATCAACTTTGTATTTGTTTGGTTTTATAACTATTTTGATCCGAGCGTTACTGCTCAGTCTTTTGTAAACGAAACGCGCGTCTGGTCGTATTAGATTATAAGCATGGTACCTTTGATATCTATTTATTCCTGTCATGCACATTGGTTCTAATTTTTCACTTGTCCAACAACTCTATTTGTTTTGTTTTTTGTTTGTTATATAAGTACATAACCTTTAAAATACTGTGACATAGTAACTTAGTATAATACTGGTTAAATTTGATAAAATGTAGGTATTTTTCACAAAATAACGCGTCATAAATGCTTAAAATTCTTGTTTTCTATATTTTCCAGTGATTGCTATTATATTTGAAGAAATTTTGTTATCTGCATGATTTTGTGAATAATTTTCATTTGAAATTATTCCCGCAAGGCAATATGTAATTAAACGAATCCTAAGTAAAGGCTATTTTGACTTTTTCTTGTTTCTCTCTTGAATATGTTCCTATGAAAAACATATTATAAAGATTAAAAGAAAGAAAGATATGCTGACAATCTGTTAGTTGTTATTTAATAAACCGGTCTTACTATCTAGCGCATATCATATTTGATTCTCTCTCCTCTAGAATGATGCTGAACTTCAGGATAAAATAGCTATTGATATAGAACTATCATCCTCACCCCAGAAAAAAAATTGAGTTTCACGTGTTCGGCTTGAGGATCCTTGAATTTTATTTTTTAGTATTAGGTAACCATACTTTTTGGCTGCATTTAATTTGTGTGTGAACATTGCCTTTAAGAATGGCAAATAAAGCCGACTATATTTGTCAATTTTGATTCATTGATATGTTTTGGAGTTTAGTGTGACATTCCTTTTCGCTCAACTAGTAAATAATTTTGTTTAAGGGCGAGCTGAAGCCCGCCTCCTGGTGCCGAATAATTCTAGATTTGTTGAACACCGAATTGGTGGCCTTTGGCTGTTGTTTTTTTGCACTTTGATCGGGTAGTTATCTCTTTGACGCATTCCTCATTTCCATTTTCCATTTTGTTATGATTTATATATTTGACATGAACTGTTTAGTTATAAAAATACAATATAAAGGCCACGAAGTTGCGTCAAAATATGGACTTTGCTGATCAGCACAAAATGAAATCTATCATCTAAGTCTGCTTACATTTGAACAAATCCGCAACATACTATTTTAAAAGCGCAGACATTGAAGGAGTGCTGACAATATGGCAATGTAAAAGAAACTAATGGCGAGTATATATTCTAAATAACAATTATTCTATTTTTATTTTTCTGTAGCTGGGAAACATCAGATGACTACGGAGATGACATAGACAAATTAAATGAACAAAGGTAGGTGTCATTGCGATAAGACAAAAACATGTCTGAGAACAAATTTATAACACAAAACTAGCTGTACATAACGCCTAGACAGTCGATAACAAAATTAGCCAGCTTCAATTCAAGATAAAGAAATAAAAAATTCAAAACGTTCTACATTGTCAACCATGAGGACAACTGAAAACAGATGTCATATTCATGACTTGGTATAGACATTTTCCGAGGAATTGGTGATTTAAACCTGGTTTAACAGCTAAATGTTTATATTTTCCCATAAGACTGACAAAAAAAAAACACAAACTCAAAGAAACATAATTGATTAATTTGACAAGAAATTTCTGTATGAAGCCGTTCGAGTGTACATCAACACAAAAATTCCTTACAGGTATCATTTTCATATTAGTGAAATTTCTTTTGTCTAACTGTCTAATACATATTTAATTTCTTTAGGAAATACATTGAGTTGATGGAACAACGCTATGATAAAGCACAAACAGAAAGAGAATCATCAATATTCAATCTGGAGCAAGAAGTTCAGAACATTTTAGTTACTTTGGGTGATATAAAAGATCGAATACATCAGGTGATATGATATAATATTATATATTTCTGTCTACTTGTATTTGTATAAAATAAAGTTGGGGAGAATTCAATGTTTTTGAGACCACATTCATCCAATAATGCGCCATATACAATCTACTGTTCACCTTATGAACTTTAATGATCGACATCCATCAACAGTAGATTTATTTTTCGTTGAAGAACCGTTTCGGAAATAAACAATTCATATTGAGCGTGACATTTCAATTCAAAACTTATTTGAAAGTTGAAAAGTTTAAAACTACTTTAATAAGATATGTAAATTATCAGAAGTATTACAGATGAAAAAAACATCACTCACGAAATCTTAACAATATATAAACTCTATAGCTTTTAAGTATTTATATAGATCTTCCTGATTTAGTTTGAAATATTTCACCTTCGAGTATCTCTAAGACGACATTAACTTTTATCAGGAGCATCACATTTGGAACGGTTAATAATTCATCGAAGAAAAAGGTGGAGGGGTTTAACGACGTTGACTATCCATGTGGGTTTTGCGCGCTCGGTCAAATTTTTGTGAAACTGGAACGGATACTTTAAAGCATTATATGTTTAGAAGAAATAAAACATCTACATTTGCAAATGTTGGAGAAATCATTGAAGCCGAAATTATATTCGTTCGTTCACATTATCAATGTAAAATACATTTGATGTTATTTTTTATTCTATGAAGGACAATATACAAAATACAAAATATGGAAAAGGATTGAAAAAACTAACTGATGAACACACGAAGGCCAAAGATGCAATTTTACAGGTATTTATTTTCAGTAAATCACACAGGATATATTTATTTTGGAAATTTTTACAACAGCCATGTGCAAGCAACTTGCCGCTCATTGCGTGGACAAAACAACAAGCCTAGTATCTTTAATGGGATTTTGCAACAGTTTCAATGGTGCCAATGCTGATGGAAGTGTGGTCCAAAAGGTGTCAACAGACTTGTAGTTTTCTCTTTGATACTGACATAATGATACGCATATTTGTTTTTTTTAAATTACTGCTTATCAAAATATGACATATTCTAAATTTGTTGTACCTCGGGAACTCTTAACCTGATTATGCATAATTCTGAATATTTGGTTTTCAATGTTCTTACTAAACCACAGGTTAGTCTTTAAGACTGAACGTGTATCTGGCATACATAATTATAAGCCCGGTATCTTTTATCATTATGTTTTTTTTCCAAATTCACAATTAAAAAAATATAGTTATATATCGAATATTTGAAAAATATAAAGTATCTGTATGTTTCATGTCTAGGAAATTACAAAGCTGAAGTCAGACCTGCAATTTACCCTGAAGGCCTTGGATGATGAGATACTTATTCTAGAACAGAAAGAAAATGATCTTGTTATTTCACAAATAACTCTTCAATCAAACGTTCATTCTAAAATCGCCGGTCTATTAGAGAGCAAGGGACAGGTAAGAACAAATATTATGTATTCATTAGCATCGTTGTAAATATAACGGAATTTGATGCGACTGTCATACGAGTGAGAGGTTAAGCGCTTTAAAACCAGGTTCAATCCACCATTTTCTACATTGGAAAACTTGTACAAAGTAAGTAATATGACACTTGTTGAGTTCAGTATTTTTGTGATTAAATGTTTTTGTTCGCCTTTAATAATTTCTACATAAAATGATAGTTATAATGAATTTTTACAATTTATTCATTAGTGTGTACGACTGTGTATGACTGTGGTTTCAGTGAATATGTGCTAATTACTTAACTGACAATTAACCAATGCGGTAATTTTGTACAAAAACGATAAGAGCAAACAATAACAACCGATTATTGCGATTGTGCAGGGACAGCAGATTATTTTTTAAAAAAACTAGTCGATTTTTGTAACGTTCAAAGAATTTTATAATATCTGAGGAGTTAAAAAAGAGGGTCGAAATATTCCAAAGGGACAGTCAAACTCATAAATCTAAAACAAACTGACAACGCCATGGCTAAAAATGAAAAAGACAAACAGACAAACAATAGTACACATGACACAACAAAGAAAAACAAAGAATAAACAACACGAACCCCACCAAAAACTGTGAGGATTTGCATAGAAAATGAATAAAATTGCAAAACATACAGTTCATTCTTTTTATTGTGACATTTTAATGTTTTGAAGATTATATGTTTATTTGAATATGCAGCAAACTTCTGATGAAAAATTAAACAAGTTGAACTACATGTACTTCGACATTACAATTAGCGCCTACACAAACTTTCATTACTTTATAATTAATACAGAACTTGAAAAATTTAGAAGATATAGATAAGGATTTACAAAACCTAGAACACTGTTTCACAGAAGAAAAGACAAAACTGACATCAAAGTCTGATGTTAATGAACGAATTCTAAAAGAACTTGAACAACAGGAACAAAAAATACAAACGGATGTCGATATAGAACTAAAACTGTTACGAGATAAACGTACTAGGGCGGAACATAGTAGGGCATCTGAAATGAGAAAAATAGATGAAGCATGGCAAGATATCCATGAGCATGAGCAGCAGATGAGTGAACAAAAAATGCGTGGTTTGAACCAAACAGAAAAGTCTAAACTTTTGCAAAAGCAAACACATATTAATGAAGCGAAAGAACTTTTAATACAAGAACAAGAATCTATTGCAAAAGACCATAGAGAAGTCATGACACAGTTAGAAAAAGAAGAAATGAAAATTGATCTGAACAGACATAAGTTGATAGAAGAATTTCAACTGAAAAAACTAAATGTTTTATCTACAATTAGTCCTAAGCTTAAAGAAATCAATAACACAATGTACATAAAAAAGAAAGAACGCGACGATCTGGACAGTACCATTCAAAATTGGGAAAACGAACTAGAAAATCTAGAAGGGATGCTCAGCATGTCAACCGATAGCTGCACGAAACAGCAACATGTGATTGCAGAAGAGACACTTAAAAAGAAGAAAAAACGTGATCTGAATGAAAAAGAAATACAATCAAAGTTATCAGGTCTAGAGTCCAGACTTGCTGTTCTAGATAAAGAATTCAATGAGTCGACAGAAAAACTGAAACGTGATCTAAAGTAAGTAAATGTATAAATAAAGAAAGGGGACAACAGGTCTAGATATATGTTAAAATGTTTATTTGAACAACAATAAATCATAGTTACCACTTCATGTTTAATTAGTGTAAATCAAGCATGTGCTAAAGCAACGATTGAAGACACCATATGTATTCATTTTACATCATGTAAATTGCGAGGTAAATAAAGTTCATATAAGTGTATTGTCAGGCATTACAACAAGACTTTTATACCCAACTTATAATTTGACGGCATTATACAAGTCTTATCCGTCCGATCGTCCTTAGCAATAATCACATATTTTCAACCTCGAGTCTTCAAGATTTATTTTTATATATGTTTTGTAATTTTATTATGTTGAGTTATATAGTGTGACTGTAAGGCCAGTGAACAGCATATATACAAAAAATTGAGTTTAAGTAAGTCAAAACATGGTCAATTCTTTAAACTCTTTTGTGGACATTTGGATATCTCTTTTATCTCTTTTATCTCTTTTGTACATTTTTAATGTTATGGTTTTATTTTAGATTTCATTGCTAAACATAAACATGAAGTATATATACAAATAAATTTAAGTTTATGATTAAACGCGTATTTTTTTCTCTTTCGAATATTTTTAGAAATATGATGAAAAAAGAAGAGAATATAAAACGTTTGTAATTTTTTCAGTTTTCAAGGGGATAGTGACCAAACTTCAAGTCATCCGAAGCAACAGGTATACAAATAAATCAATAAACTAGATCCGCTGCAACATCACAATCTGTTTTCACATACATCCAATATCTATCCGAACAGATTCATGTTACGACCCTGAAATTGTCCACCAATATCCACAAAAGCAAGACATATGATGGGTTATCTTTAGAATTAACTTAATTTGTCTAATGAAAACAAAACTGTCTATTTCAAACAAAATGTGTAGTATTTTGTAGTGCGCTTGAGAAAAATTTCATTAACATTCCCTTTTTTAACATATTTCACTCACACTACAAACAATCATTGTTTTTTTTATTTATATGCTGATTAATGATTATAAATACATATTTTTGATTTAATATTGAAGAGGGTATAATTCTATTCTAAGTATATAGTACTTATAAACTGACCTCATTATGAATATTAGGGAGTTTGATGCAACTTTCATAGAAGTGAGATGTTTAGCTATGTTAAAACCAAGTATAATGCATCATTTTCTACATACGAAAATGTCTGCACTAAGTCAAGAATATGACAGTTGTTATCCATCCGTTTGATCAACTGGAATTTTGATTTTGCTATTTGATTAGGGACTTTCCGTTTTGAATTTTCCTCGGAGTATATTTCGTGATTTTACTTTTTCAATGTTATTTAGTTGCTTTAATCATGTTATAAATAAGTGGACATGTGTAAAATTGTCTTGTTTTTTAATCACTAAATTAAAGTGTATACCTTTTTTACAGGAGATTGAAAAATTTCAAGGGCTATATGACATAAAACATTCAAAATTATTAATCCTCAAACAACAAGCTGAAGAACAACAAGATAGAGAATTCGAATCGTTGGAACTAGAAATCATGAAACTAGAAGAAATACAAAATCAGGCTAGGTATATTTTATACAACAATACAGAAATCGTTGTTTTGTGGTAGGGCTTACAGTTCCTAATCATTTCTCTACAATTTGAGTGCGATTATGATTCTCCTTTCTCGATTGATATGGAACAATCTTCAAGCTCTTGCATTGAAATTATGTGTAGGTTTTTTGTTTAATTCGTTCATCTGTTATATTGTTGTATGTTGAGCAGAAGATGTAATAAGTTCCTTAAGTGAATTAAAATACGTTTATCTATCAAATAACATCTATTAGATGTTTGCGACACCAAATTCTGTCTGATATCACTACTCGTATATCTAAATTTTTTTCTTAGTTTATAATGTGTAAAAAACGACAATTGAGATGTCATAAACACATAAGTCGAAAGATTATGACAACATCATACAAAAGAAAACAATTAAAAGAAAAACAAAACACCATATTAAAAACTAGAGACTGAGCAACACATCATTGTCAATAACGTAGGGCTATCTAGTTGATCATTTAAGGTCTTTTTAAAGGTTTATGACGTCATGAAATATCTGGATGATATCTACCTATCAAATTATTGGTAGTTCATTATTTGGTTTGATTTTAATGTGCCAGATAATGACTCTAATTATAAAAAAGAAGATGTGGTATGATTGCCAATGAGACAACTGTTTTCAAGAGACCAAAATGACACAGAAATTAAACATAACTCCCCTTTATTGTGATCTTATTGAGATCATGTTGAAAAAGATACACATGAGAATTGTCCATATACTTCATGAAATCTTACAAAAGACGTGAAATGGCGAATGAAATTGTGAAACATACTCCCTTCATTAAGTGGTATAGCGTTTTTTTTTTATCTATCTCCATGTGATTAAAAAAAATATATAATTCAAGTTGACATGTCTAAACAAATGAAATACAAACTTCATTGCACAACTGATCGAAATACGAGTAATAAAAACCATGCATTTGAAAAAAAATAAGGCTTTCTACCTCAGGAATAGATAACCTAAGCTGTATGTGGCAAAACTTTAAGGAATTTTTGGTTCTCAATGCTCTTCAACTTCGTACTTTATTTTTCCTTTTCTAACATTGTTGATTCGAGCGCCTTTGATGAGTCTTTTCTAGACGAAACGCGACTGGCGTAAATATTAAATTTTATTCCTGGTTCCTATGATGATTTATTTGCAACCACTTGGTCGATTGCCACTGCTGATGGAGATTTATTTTCCCGAGGGTATGATCAGCCAAGTAGTCAGCACTTCTGTGTTGACTTGAGTTATCATTGCTATGTTCCTAATTATAAATTAACTGTTAACAAAGCTTTGAATATTTGAAAAAAAATAAGGCTTTTCTACCTCAGAAATAGATTATCTTAGCTGTATTTGGCAAAACTTTTAGGAATTTTTGGTCCTCAATGCTCTTCAACTTCGTACTTTATTTGACCTTTTCTAACATTTTTGATCGAGCATCACTGATGAGTCTTTTGTAGACGAAACGCGCGTCTGGCGTAAATATTAAATTTTATTCCATGGTATCTATAATGAGTTATTTGCATAGCACTAATTTATTATATTTGCATCATGTTTCAGAATTGATCAAGAGGTGAAACGTCGACTACGGGATGTTCGACAAAATAAGTGAGTTTTCTCTATTATTTGTATAATAAAATCAAATATTGTTCAATAGTTAGCAGAGTCTTTTGAAAAAAATCGGGTAACGATATTTTTTTCCATTAATTTATGTTGCAGTTAACATTCTAAATTGCATCAAAAGAATTAGGAGATAACTGTATTGTAATTTAAGCTCCGACGGCTTCAATTAGGGATTTGATGGTCGCAAATTAAGTTTACTGGCGACGCGTTAGCGGGCACAGTAAACGGGTATTTGCGACCATCAAATCCTTAATTGATGCCGTCGGAGCTTAAAATACAATATTATTATCTCCATTCTAATGAAACTGACAGAAAACAACGTTAAAACATGCATTTAAAATCTGTCATATACCGTCTACCCAGGCGCGTACGTCCCATAGCATCAATTGTCAATTGACTCCATGTAAATAAGTGACGTTATCCAATCAAAATGAACGTTACAAACGTTGTTGTATTAGAATTACGTTTGTTTCAGATACCAATAAAATTATTTTGACACAGTGATACCATATACTTTTTCTACTGATGCTCTAAGTATCTTAACGGTATGATCTATATTTGTAGAAAGTTACACCAGGTGATGTCAGTCAAATCGTAAAAGAATGTTTAGCATGCAACACGACAACACTATCAACCCTTAGTTAAATTGATTTAAAAAAGTTTTCAATCTATTTTCCGATTGTTTCTGACCTAGAAAAAGTACAACATGACAAAATCACAATGCATGGGACCATAAAATACGGTCATATTTGATGATAATGGCTGAAACAATATTTTTAAAGCCAACGCAATGTTTTTCAGACTAATGCTTTACATTGTTTCTAAGTGTGTTATTTAGCATTGGATTTTCAAATAATGCCCCAAACTCATTCATGACTATAATTGATCTGAAACACACCAATGAGAAAAAAAAATTGCTTCCATAATCCGATGATGGATATTATACGTTTACTTTACTCTTTACTTGTAGTTCCATTTGTATAAGTTAAACATTGTAGATATAATCAAACTATGATTTAAATTATGATATATCAATTTTGTTTTTCAATAAATAGTATTTAAGATATATAAACAAAATAAAATCTAAAACGATAATTGTAGAAGATCAATTGTTAAAAAGTTTACTCATTATACTCATTGTATATTTCATCGTTACCGTTTTATCATATTTTTTTTAAATTCAACTTTGTACGTATAGATCTCAATGGAAGTGTTGGAAGGATTGGTGCATCTTCTAGTCATATTGATATAAAACTTAACTTCTTTACAAAGCACTATTTGAAGAAACTATATGTGTCGGGATTTCTGACGTGGGATATTTAACATGATGCTCGGTTGTCTAGTACATTTATTGTAACATTTTAACCGGGTTTTAAAGTTGAACTTAGTGCTATCGTATAGAAATAATCTGGTGAAAATGTCTGCCACACAGCACATGAAATTAGTAACGGTATATCGATCTACATACGGCATGGCTATTTTGAATCACAACTTTACTATACTTAAATGGTAAGATGTGGGCCAATTATCCCACAATTAATTCTGCAATTGGAGCAATTTTGAAAATCAGTCAGAGAAAAAAGATAATTTTTTTGTGAAAATTCTGGTTCAATCATTTTTCTTTGGAACAACTGAATATAAATATGATTATGGAAGCATAAAATGTTAATAGATAGGTAAAAAAGTATAAACAATTTGTTTTATTTAATTGTTTGATTATAATAGAATACTAAAGGGAATACAAGAGAATACAATACGAATAAATATAAAACACAATCCTAACACATCCAAAACAAATTGCACAGTGATCAAGCACCTAAAAAAATATTCTTTACATTTATTGTGACAGTCGATGGGTAACAAGATTTTTGACCAAATATCCTTTCTTTTGAATTAGGAAGCTTGCTAATTTATAATTTAAAATATTAAATAATTCTATCTTGTATTATATTTATATCTTTTACATTAGATTTTAGATTTGAACAAATTTTTAATTTATTGTCAACCTCGCTGACGACATAATACATTTTAGGGCTACCAAGAGACGGAATTATGAAAGTTTTGCCAGTTTAGAAACAGACTACAATACTGTAAGTTAAATAAGTTGTCTAGATACAATTAAAATTCTAAACGGAAAGCCTCTTATCCGTTCGTTTGATATGTTTGAGCTTTCAATTTTGTCATTTGATACGGACTTCCCGTTTTGAATTTTACTAGGCATTCTGTATTTTTATTATTTTGCTTTTAACAGATAAGACGACGATTCTAGTAAACAAAAAAATGAGTTGTGTTAAAATGACATTTAAAATGATCGCTTCATTTAGGGTAAAATATCTCTTTTCTAAATAGGTCTCTACATACTGATGACATGTTTTTACATTCGTTTCATGATTGAAAATGATCCATCCTATATGAAGGATCATCACATACACAGATGTTTAAACATATAAAAAAAAAAACATAAGACCATTAACAAAAAACAATTTTGTTCACAAACAATTTATTTTCGGTTATCAATGTTTTTTTTTATGTTTAAGATTATTTAGTTGAAATTGATTCCCACTAAACAATGACCTTTCATCTTGCACTTCGTTCATCACGGCTGGTACTCTACACACGCAGAACATTTGGTTCTGCAATGAAAACCGTGAGAGGATCTTCCGGTTGTGCTTGAGTGGAGTCATTATCACCGCTTTAAAAGGTAGTACATTTCTAAATCGTAATTTTCTTATTCAAATGATCAAAATATTGAAATTTAGAGAATGCTATGCTGTGGTGAATACTTTAACGAAAAGATACATGTATCATTTATGGTTGTACGTGGAGTTAAACTCCTACAAAATTAGTTGCCCCACGAGAAATTGCATAAAATAGTGACATTTAAATTTTTAAATGGTTATATTAACAGACCTACATGTTCAAATTTAGTTTTTTTTCGGTCAATTGGTATAAATGTCGTTTTGGGCGTCGTGTATGCTGTCCGGTGTTGATAGACGTCTTAATAAATCTAAAAACTACATGTTTTCATTATTTTATGCGTGAGGGGATTGTTTGTGATTGAGGACATCGTGAATGCGTGAGGGGACGTGAAATGATATCTTAAATAATCTTTATATACAAGCTACATGTATGAGTTGTTGAAAATTGCCAAAATTAGTTGAGATTGTTCATGAACACATTTGAGTGCATAAATAAAATATGAGATAGAAGCTTGAAATAAATTTTGGGAAGATAGGTTTAATATTATATCTTTTACGAAGAAGAATAAAAAAGATGTGTAAACTTTTTTGCTTTCTTGATTCAAGTAAAAATTTTAATTTTCCCTATCAGCCCAACATTTTTTTTTTTACGAAAGTAGTTTTCTTCCCTTTACTGTTTATTTGGAAAAAATAAATGATTGTGAAAACACAAATGTTGATGTCTGTTTAAATTTTTTGATTTATACAATAAACCACCAAGTCTTTTGGGGGCAGATTTGGGAAACTTAGTTAAGTTATTTGCCCAAATCTGCAAATTTTGAAACAGATTTATAATTTATTGGTTAGACCGTTTATGTATATAAAGAAAAAATCGACGAAATTGAAAAATGAAAAATTTAAAAATTGGCACAAACGTCATACGCCCAATATTCCATTTAAAATTCTATCTCATCATTTTTGTTGCACACAAATTGTTTTTTCATGAAAATCTAACCAAAATTTAGGCAATTTTCAACAACTCATAGCTTGGATAAAAAGATATGATTTCACGTCCCCTCACGCATTCACGATGTCCTCAATCAGAACCGATCCCCTCACGCATAAAATAATGAAAACATGTAGTTTTTAGATTTATTAAGACGTCTATCAACACCGGACAGCGTACTCGCCGCCAAAACCGACTTTCGTACCCATTGACAGCAAAAAAAATAAATTTGAACTTGTAGGTCTGTTAATATAACCATTTCAAAATTTAAATGTCCCTTTTTTATGCAATTTCCCATGGGGCAACTAATTTTGTAGGAGTTTAACTCCATGTACAACCATAAATGATACATGTATCTTTTTGTTAAAGTATTCACCATTCTACGATTTTCAATATTTTGATCAGTTGAATAAGAAAATTAGGATTTAGAAATGTACATACCCTTTAAAGCTATGATAATTGCTCCACTCAAGCACAACCGGACGATCCTTTCACGGTTTTCATTGCAGAACCAAATGTTCTGCGTGTGTAGATTACCAGCCGTGATGAACGAAGTGCAAGATGAAAGGTCATTGTTTAGTGGGAATCAATTTCAACTAAATAATCTTAAACATAAAAAAACCCATTGATAACCGAAAATAAATTGTTTGTGAACAAAATCGATTTTTGTAAATGGTCTTATGTGTTGTTTTTTTATATGTTTAAACATCTGTGTATGTGATGATCATTCATAGGATGGACCATTTTCAATCATAAAACTCATTATGTACCTTGATCATACTAGCTGATTTATCAAAATTCTTTTACAGGATGGTACTTCCCTTGCTGGTAGCACATTAACAAACGTGTCTGGTATAGGCGTGAATGTTTCCTCTTTCAGTCTACGAAACTGTGGTTCCGACAGCTTTTATGAGTTTGAAGTACAGGTATATATTTTCAGTGTTTATCTTAAAATAACTTTAGTTTTAAGGCTTTTCCATTTCCATTGAAATCAATTTTCTTGACTGACTGATTTTTTTTTTACAAACAAATGGAAGTTTTTAACGACTTCGACTGGCTATACAACCCTTGCACGGTTTGAATTTTTTTCGCCAAAAGCAAAGTTTATAAAATAAAATATTTTGAATACATATTAACAATTTGTTCATTGAATGGATAAAATATATAATTTTATTAACTTCTACCATAAATACTTTAATGACACATTTCAAACAAGAATGACACGAATACATATCAACTTAGCAAAACCAAGGGGCATCATTGACTTTAAAATATAGTCTTCCTGCGTTTTGTAAGTTATTTATAAACATGTTGTACCAGTTTCGAAGAAATGTAACTGTTAATAATTCTTTACAGCTGGTAATTGGGAAAGATAATTGGACAGTTTACAGGCGTTATAGTAAGTTTCGAGAAATGCACAAGGAACTGAGACAAAGAATTCCTGAGGCAAGTATTACATACGTTCATATGATGTCATTTAGAATAGCAATGACCGAAATGTCGTTTATGATATAAACTATGAATTTTATTGACACATATATACATTAAAGGCCATACCATGACCTGTAATGGTTTACTTTTATATATTGTTACTTGTATGGATACACTGTTTCCTTTTTATTTCATGACATAATTTCACAATGCAAATACTCAAAAAATATTAGGATAAATGATAAATATAATCTTTGTGTTAAAAGTTTTTGTACACAAATACTCCATATCAACAGTAAAATATCAAAACATCTTATTGGCGGGTTCAATTCAAAATTCCATTACGTACATTATTAAATACAGCAAACGTGTAAAAATGACTTGATACAGTTGAACTGAACTTAAACTATCCATCAGTGAAGCATATTGTAGGTTAGAATAACTTACTTTGTGGAAGATAGTTTGCAATTGATTTCCCCAACATCAAGTTGTATTTATATTTCTCATTCGGTATTGCTTTAAAAGATATAATGTATGTGTTTGTATTTTATATCATTATAATATGAAGATAAAAGGGGAAAGTACTCCAGTCCACGTATAACATCCCATTACTTTTTTTCTTGTATTTATTGAAAAAAAACCTGCATATATTGTACCATGAATATTCCAATTTCTTCCTAGGTTGTTTTTAACAAATCATTGCAGCCTGAAACATATAGAAACAAGGTTGTCAATTTTAAAAATAAGTAATGCTGGATAGAGGTTGTACAAACTTCGTTATTTTTTTTGAGCGCTTGATATAAAAAAGAAGATGTGGTATGATTGCCAATGAGACAACTATTTACAAGAGACCAAAATGACACATACTTTATCATCTGTAGGTCACCGTACGGCCTTCAACAATGAGCAAAGCCCATACCGCATAGTCAGATATAACAAGTTTAGAACAATGAAGTAGAAGAGCAGAAGGGCGCAGTTTTTCAAGATCATAAAATTAGTTTTGTATAAAAAAAATCTGTTATCCCTCTTCACAGTTCATATTGTATGTTGAAACATTGTAAAACTCATCTAGCTAGCTTTTGAGTCGTTATGAACAATAATTTTGACATTATGTTTTAGATGCGCAAGATAAATTTCCCACCAAAAAAGATATTTACTAAATCAGAAAAGATTTTGGAACAAAGAAAAAAGCAGCTTGAGGTAAAACATGATAATTTTGAAAAGAAATATGATATAATAGGAAAGGATAAATGCATGTTATTACCTATGTTAAAAGGTAAATAACAATGTTATATGGTGTCAGTACAAGGACGAAATTTGACAAAGGTCTCAGAACAGTTGAACTTGTTATAGAAGAACAGTAAACAATTGAAAATGAACCTCTTTTAAAAACATAGACATAATGTCCTCACTATCATCTAGGGAATAGCGAACAGGAACAGCGAATATGTTACATAATTTTTCTATTAGCAATGCAATTCAAAGACACATCAAAATAAAACAAAAATATATCCTTAGGAAATAATCCATCGTAGCCTCTAACCATTTGACCCAACTGACTTTGAATCAGAAGGATAATTGTTATAACAAAAACATAAATATAGTTTCGTATTCATGATGATTTGTATGTTTGTTTGGATTTTGACTTTGTATTTTGTTCTTTTATTTAATTTAAGTTGTTATTTAAATAGTTATTTCTTACAAAAAAAGGAAAGACTGTCTGACATTCATAATCTATCTTATTCACAGGTTTACCTGCAAAATGTGCTTGAAGTCTTCATTAAAACTCCGTGGTGTCCATTACATCCACTGCAAAATAAAGACCTGAATATGAAATTATTGTGTGACTTCGAACCTTTTTTCAAAAGAGGCCTATTTGAACGATCAACAAATACACCTGAAAATCGATGAAGAAATATTTGTATAATATGTAACCACGTAGCAAACAGATTGCAACTACAATTGTTTTCCCAAAAGGATAGTTACAGAATTTTATGAGAAACAGACGATAGAAAGATAATTTTCACTATATATTTTATAATAAAGAAAAAAATTAACCGAATTATTTATGGCCAGAGTTTATGGTTGTCGTTGCTTTTTTTCTAAATGCACAGTGATCAATCAGGATACTCCATATACTCTTACATGTCATTTTATTTGCCTCACACTTATTATGTAGTGGTTGCAATGTAACTAAATGGTATCTATGTACATGTATATTAACATCAGTCAAAAGATGGTGCCTTATATGTAAACATGTACCAAAGTTGCCACTTGTATAACAACTTCAGATTGATCATTCTTTACTCTCTGATATTATAAAAGTCTTGATTGCAGTACTGTACACAAGAACCAAACACCTATCCACAATAGTTGAAGTGTTTCGACAAATAAATCTACACTACAACTTGGCAATTTCATGCTCAATTCCTTTTTAAATCCGGTATTCTGATTGGATAATACAAGAAGACACTTTTCTCTATTAACTCTCATGGAGACGCTTGATCAAATGTGTGCTTTACTAGATAGTGATGACTGTTGTGTACAAAACTTCACAGTTTATTCTTCGAATATCAAATGTAACAGACAGTAGAATAAAGTAAATAACACACATAAAAATGAATGACAGAGCAATTGTTACCCCTTGAATTGACATTGTGAACTTGACCGTTAGTTTTCCCATTTGAATTGTTTTACATTGTCTTATCGAGGCCTTTTATAGCTGACTATATACGGTATGGGCTTTGCTCATTTTTGAAAGCCGTACGGTGACCTATAATTATTAATGTTTGTGTCATTTTGGTCTTTTGTGGATAGTTGTTTCATTAGCAATCATACCACATCTTCCTTCTTATATTAGTTGCGGTTATAAATGTTTCCCCGGGATAAACATTAATTACCCTCTCATCTATCATGTGTTATTTATGTAATGGAAGCCAATCAGAAGCATTTAGATTGTTACTGCAAAGAACAACAACAATCAATCTGAATGTAAAATTTATTTACAATGTAATCTGTCTTATCCGACACCTGAGTATTTCAACATCCTACTTTAACCTACACATTTTCATGGTCCAAAAATATGTCTATCCTTGCAGTAATAACATGAGAAATCCGACACCCTTCATAATCCGACATTTTTTTCTGGTCTCCCAGTGTTTTGGATTAGGCAAGTTACACTGTATATTAAGCTTTTTTTATATTCTTGTTTTAACAAGTGTTGAAAGTTGTTTTTCTGTTTGTCTTTTTCATTTTTAGTCATGGCGTTGTCAGTTTGTTTACGATTTATGAGTTTGAATGTCACTTTGGTATCGTGCGTCCCTCTTTTAGTGATGTTTTTGTTCTGTTTAAGTAATGTAAACATGTAGCATTGACTTTTGTTTATGAAAAGGTCCACGAGGTGTCTAGTTAAACCAATATCCGATGTCCCAAGTAATTGATCAATATTAACCTGTTTTATAATTTGGTCAATACTGTCATTTCTTTTCAATGTTATTCAATAGTATTCAATTGCAATAAAAATGTTGAATATGTCAAAGAGTCAACAACTCGACCAAATGGCAGATAACAGCTCAAGCCACAAATGGGTCTTTAACGAGTCCGGCAAATCCCTAAGTAGTTCAGTGGAAATTGCCTAACTCCAAAATATATAAATGAACTAAAATTTAAAAAAAATACAAGGACAGCACGGGTAGTAACCTCGTCATATCGAGGAGCGTTTAGTACAGTTATTTTTGTCATAGTTTTGGATAAGTTTGACATGACGGTGTTAAGTGTTTGTTATTACAATCAATGCCAAAATGTAAACATTGGTATATTTTGTAAAAGGAACCTTTGACCATACATTCAAAGCTGGTAAGTATCTTTGAATATAGGGAATATGTAGTACATCAAAATTTGTATAGTTAATACTTTAACACAGAGCAATGCTTGCGTATGTTAAAATTAAAAAGATGCTGTTTGGTTTTCGTGCATACAAACATTATTTTCTTTCTTTCTGTCTGTAACACCACATATCTGTTTGTGATATAAAACTGCCGTCTGTTATCCGAACAATACCTATTTTTGCACACAACTTAAAACTGTGTCATGGTTTTGTTTATTCGTGTCATGGTTTAGTTCACGTTCAGTTATGTGATATTTGTCGTGTATAACGAAGAGTAACAACCAAATAAACATTCATCTTAAAAAGATCGTTTCATGTGAAACACAAAAGCACATCTGAACGCACATATAATGTAGTAATAAGTTATAAGCAGATTATAAAACCAATAAATTGTAACTGTTGTCCATACGCGCGTTAACATACAATTTCAAAAATGGTTGTAGTCCGTTGGCAGCTGTAAGCCATCTCTTAAAAAACACAGCCTATTGTGTGTGCACTGATCAGACCATCGATCGAGTACGCTGCCATAGTGTGGGGCCCCCGTCAAACCACACGATCAAAGACCTCGATTTGGTACATTGCAAAGCAGCACGTTTTGTATTTTATCAGTATACCGACACTTCCCCAGGCTGTGTCACTGGACTATTAGAAAAACTCCAGTGGGATACCCCAAAACAAAGACGAATAAACCAACGACTTCTCTTTAGCTTCAAGATCTAGCACCAACTAGTGGAGAGACAACCAGCTATCAATCACATACCTGGGGCCAGCAAAACAAGGGTGGCCATAGAATTAGACAACTCAGGCAATCAAAGAAAGTATACAACAACTTCTTTTTCCCATGGTCTAAAAGAAACTGTAACTTACTGGAAGACACAGTAGCAGCTACAGCAACACCTTGAAGAATTTAGGGCCAGATTACCCAGTGTGCCCTGGACCCAGAAGCAGCCTTACTAAACACCAGCTTGCCAAATTGTAGAGTGTAAATAGTTTGGATTTTATTTTAATCTTATTCATTGGAGAAGCCTCCTGTTATACCGAAAGGAGTTATTAAAACAATCAAATTTGAGGTCAACTCCTTAACGGACGAAAAAAAAAGAAGACTTATGTTGTCCTCTTAATATCATTTTGTTAGTTTTGTAATTAGGTTACTGTATCCTAGGCCTATAAACCTTAACTAACCTATGAAAAAATCACTGTAATTAACAACTCCTCGATATGACGAGGTTACTACCCGGGGACAGAGGCTCCTGACATATGACAGGGTTAAACATACGACAGGGTTAAACAGTTCTTTAGACATCTCAACCCTTTCCTTAAACAGCCTGAATACAGAAACAAACAGCAATACGCACAGCCTGACACCATTACGTATACATTATGTGAGTTAACATTTATATAAAGATAAGTTGAGATAGATTAGAACTGATTGTAAATGACACATCTTCATATCTCTGAATATCACAGTGACTATACGAAGGGCAATATTGCTATATCAGCATATTGCGTCCTTTGTACTTTGTATCATTTGTATTGTAATTATTTGATATGATAGAATTTATTCTGATAACAATTTGTACCTGGTTTTTTGTCTTCTGTAATGTTATACGGATTTTTATAGTTTCCTGTTTTTTTCAACCAGGAAAACCAACAAGTATGTATACAGTGTGCTTCTTTCATCTGTTCAATAATAGATTTTAAAACATAGATACGAATTACTATTGCAGTTATCGAAAGGTGGACTTGTAGTCTCAAATCAGTATGTAAGTCTTTCGATCGATAAAACGAAGCGTAAAGAAAAAATACCCGGACAAATAATAAAACGGTTAACTATGTTTGAGGGGTTTGTGATGCAATAATCACATGATTAACATTATTTGGTGATGTAAGGGTAATTAATTTACATATTTTCAATTGAATATATCAATATGTAAATTGTGCATTTTGAAGTGAAAAACGGTTACAATTTATCAAATCAGAATCAGAATCTTCTTTTTGTTAACAAAACTACCACAAGTAATCCTTTCTTTTATTTTGAATCAAACCTATTTTTTTTTAATCAACATTCAGTATTTTCTTTACAAACATGATAGTTTCTGAATGTCATACATTGCGTTTGATTGTTAGGTCTTTTAATACCTGTTAATTGACGTATATCCAATATCTTTTATGCATGTGTGTATGTGTGTGAATGTATGTGGGTTAAATCTTATGATTGCCAATCAATGGATAGAAAGGAAAAAGAACATCTAAAATAGGCAACTTTTTACAAAGGTTATGCAAAGTGAAGTTTGTCAATGTGTTTAATATAATAATTAAATATTATCAAAATAACATACAAAGCAGTATCATAAACTTTCAAATAAGGATGAAGTGTGTGTTCATGTAATACACATGGTGTCGGTACAACTATGCTTTTTGTCCTCAATTCTCTTTAACTTCGTTCTCTTTTTTGCCTTTTCAACTTTTTTTTATTTGAACGTCACTGTTGAGTCTTTTGAAGACGAAACACGCGTCTGGCGTAAATATTAAATTTTAAGTCTGGTATCTATGATGAGTTTATTAACAACTTCATTACCAACTTCCATACTCATGTCGTTATCGATAAAAAAAAATCATCCATATACGATATCGGTATAAAAAGATTCCAAAAAATCATGTGTGTGATAGAAAGTGAAATTTCAGAAATTAGTATAAGTGCCTCTTAAACCACCTTTAAATGTATACCTTTTATTGTAAGTAATCCTTTTTGATCTGTCTCAGAGACTAGTTTTTGATTTTTAAAATAGCATGATTACTGGAGAACAAGTTTATATTTTCCAGTTATGGCTTGTGTTGAGCTATGCCAATGTTGTCTTCGAGCAAATGAAGAAGAGGTTGCATATCAGTGGTGTAATGACTGCAATGAAGCTGTTTGTAAAAATTGCGGTAAAGCCCACAGACGATTTTCCAGTGCTCATGATGTTATATCGATAAAAGATGCTCCTGTTGGTAGAAAAGCCGTACCAAAATACTGTGTTTCACATGAAAATAAAAAACTTATACTGTTTTGCGTAGAACATGATAAACTTATTTGTCATGCATGTTTATCAGAAAGCCATAGGCAATGCAATTCAATTGTGGAAATAGAAAAGGCTGCAGTTGGCATAAAAGACAGTGCTGCAATAAAACAACTAAAAGAGAAAATGACAACATTGAAAAGTATTCTCGAAAAGACACAAATTGAGAATGAACAACAACTGACTACAATCAATATAGATAAAGAGGCCGCAATTGACCACATTGAAGAATTCCTGCAAAGTTTTAAAGATCATTTAATACAAATTGATATTAATCTTCATATGAAATACGAGAAAATAGTAATACAAAATAAACAAAACAAAGAAATTTTAACCGATCTAACACAAAGCCTGCAAGAACAAGCGGATTGGTTGTGTATGTTAGAAAGTTGTTCCTCTGAAAGTAACATATTCCACGCAGTAAAACATCTTGATAGCATACAAGAATCAAAAGAGAAACAAGTCAATAAGATCAAAAACGATTTGATAACCATTCCTTTGGACGTTTTACCTCCCGAGGCAACGAAAAGCATCGAAAATTTTTTCCAAGATTTTAACCAGAAAACAGTATCTCAAACTGTGCATTCTATTACCACTTCGACCAGTGAATTGAAACTACCACAAATCAATACAGATAGAGAAATTCAGCCTTCACCGCCCCGGTATCAAGAATTTATTCCAAGCAATAACTGTGTGTTTGGTGCATTCTGCTTCACCGAAGACGATCGTATGTTTGTTGAGGAATTTGTTCTACCTGGATACGAAAGTTCATTAAAATATTGTCTACAAGTATTTGATTTGCAAACTAATAAGTCTAATACGATTGTGATTTCGGACAACTTCAAATGGGACTATTCGGGCTCAGTGTGCATGTATGACGAAAAGTTTGTTCTACTAGCATCTATGAAAGCGGTCATGGTAATTGATACGAAACTTCTTAAAATGTGCAGAACAATTAAACTAGAGCAGTCCGTAGTTCGTGGTAATCTTAAAGGAATAAAATGGATCTCGTGTAAAGGAGGGAATATATACGTATTGGTTCAGTCCCAACACGGTTTATGGTTATGTTCCATAGACTTTAACGGTTGTATTTTACATGAAGTTGATCTTCCACATTCTTTAGCTGATATTGATTTTGACGGTTCGAAAAGGTTTTTTTATACAGACAATCGAGTAAATGACATTCATTGCATTTCAATTAACAAAAGCTCGACTACTTCAAAGTGTTATTCAAGTCTTGATTTAATAGCAGGTTGTTCAATATTGCATATTTCCGGTGATGAGCTATTAGTGCTAGAGAAAAACACAAATACAATTTATAAACTAGATATAAAAAATCAACGTCGGTCAATTTTGAAGCAAACAGACGATACAGAAAATCTGACTCATTTTAACTTAAACCTTAAGTTAAACAAAATTGCCATAATGATAGGTGGTGGAAAACGTATTAGACTTCTTCCATTTTAATTTAATTAAGCAAATTTGACGGTCGTAGTGTAACAACAATCATATCTTTAACAAATATAGTGTTATTATAAATGTTTCTAAATAAAAGAAATGTCAGTCATATTTAGTGATGAAAGTCAACTTCCGTGTGAAAAAAAATTACACTGCATTTTTTTCTATAGTTATAGTATTCAAATGAGAATTGAAATGGAAAAATATGTACATGGGAACATCTAGTTACCAATAATTGAATCAATCAATGTTATTCAAGGAATAAGAATTTTTGTTCAAGATTTGATATTTGACCCTAGTTTGTAAAAAGGGTTTTATACTTTTGACATCGCAATCTTTATTAAAAGCAAACACGGGACTGCCCAACACAGACACTCATGAAACTAAGAATAGAAATTGCGAATGCGTCAAAGAGACAACAATCCGACCAAAGAACAGAAAACAGCCGAAGGCCACCAATGGGTCTTCAACACATTGAAAAGAAATCCCACACCAAGAGACGGCTTCAGATGCCCCCTAATAAAATTGTGTACTTGTTCAGTGATAATGGACGTCATAATAAACTGCAAAGTATTTGAATGAGGTAAAATTAAAAGTTATACAAGACTAACAAAGGCAAGAGGCTCATGACTTGGGACAGGCACAAAATTGCTGCAGGGTTAAACATATTTGAGATCACACCTAGTTTTTGGTGGGGTTCGTGTTGTTTATTCTTTAGTTTTCTATGTTGTATCATGTGTACTATTGTTTGTCTGCTTGTCGTTTTGATTTTTAGCCATGGCGTTGTCAGTTTATTTTCGATTTAGGTGTTGACATGAATATCTATTATATGGTAATTTATACCAATTGACCTTTTGCCAAAAAAAAATATTCGAAATACTGAGACTTTTCTAAGCCGTATTTGGCACAACTGTTTGGAATTTGGGGTCATCAATGCCCTTTAACTCAAATTATAAGCCTGGTAACTATAATGAGAGTTCTCTGACAATAATACCACAATTTCTTTCATATAGTTACTGTCGTATAGTAAGGAAAAGGGAAAATAGTTGCACCTTAAAGTGTTGTTACACATTCTGTTTAAGATCAGAGATTTTATCATTTTGTATTCACTCGCTTTCAGTAAACTACTGACAAACATGACTTATATTTCTCACGATAGATTTGAAATGATCACTTCATATTAATTTAAATTGCAAAAGCTTGAACAAAGAACAATAATGATTTACACTATGAAGATGTTTCTATTAGACACCTATCCATGCTACTATTTTTTCGAATTAAAGGTATGGAAAACGTCAAAACATAAAACTAAAACGAAGTTTTTATTTGTTTTATGAAAAAGATACTAGGCTCATAATGCAGTACTCCGGACGATCGTGTATTTGCATTTTTTATTTGTTCAGATTATAACATAATGTTGAGAGCTGTACCCAGCCATATATAGACATTTTTACTAATGTTTGTATGTTTATTATTGTGGTCAATATAATGGAAAACATACGACAGTTTTGTTAGCCGCAAACCAGGTTTAATCCACTTTTTTTTAACAAATGCTTGAAACAATTCATTCGATTTAGGTGTTTGAGTATTGATTTTGCAATTTGATAAATGAATTTCGTTTGAATTTTCCCTAAAGCTTGTTATCTTTATTATTTTAGCTTTTTTTCTTGAAAAACACATCGACGCCACTCGAATAAAAAAAGATGACTTGACGAGATACTATGAAGCTATGTATGGGCTAACCAACAAGGCTTTTTTTTTTATAGAAAATTGACAGTATCAATTTGTGTGCACTCCATGTGCATTAGAAAAATAGATTCTGCTTTAGATATTTTGTAGGCTGAAATATTTGAAACTAACATAGATATAGTTGATATTCATACTGCGCACATGAACATGACATAAGTTAATCTTGAAGATATTTTTAAATATGTAAATAAAAAGAAGATGTTATTCTTGAGAGGCTTTGAAATGTTTCTTACGTACTTCTGCATTATAATAAATCGATTGCAAAATAGACCTTCAGTTCATTATTTATCATTTTTGTCAACCAAAACGAAACCATGTAGACGTAAATTAATACATAATTTTCTAACAATAAATTAACAACATCTGATCGTTTTGAAACTATATTTCGTTGAGTTAGGCACTTTATATACAATATTTTATCTTATTACAAATTGTTAACTTTGGTTCAGTGATTGTTGTCTGATAAAAAAAAATGTTTCCACGTTACAATGTTGTGTGAGTAATTGTTTTAAAGTTGGCAAGTATTAACTTAGAACCTATGACTTGATAAAATAGCTGTAGGCGTGTAAGGTATTTGGGTGCTTTGGCGATGAATAAGCACGCGGAAACGACAGTAAAATTGATCCGATTTACCATCCTGGTACCTTTGATAACTAACTAGAAATGGATAAGAAGCAAATACAGACGAAAAGGTAGGGATACTTTAACAGAATATCAGATTTTCTAGTAGACTGTTTTCATACATCTTTTTAATAACGGTATTTCCCTCACATTTGCGCAGTGCAGTTTGTGAAGATCTATCAATATGTCTAATGTCTAAGGTCACTTAAATAATGTATATAATCAATTACATATGAATAAACTAATTTATGAATATCAGTCTGGATTTTTGCCAAAAAATTCAACTGTACATTAGCTATTAGAAATGTATAATTGTATTCTTAACTCACTAGAAAAGAAGGAAATAAATTGTCTTGTCTTTTGTGATTTTTCGATAGCTTTTGACAAGGTTTGGCATAGAGGACTCTTGCATAAAATGAAAGCTTACGGAATACATGGTAATCTACTTAACTGGTTTGAGAGTTATCTTTGTGATAGTCAACAAAAAGTTGTGATTAATACATCATCATCCTTATTTTGCAGTCTTTCAGCTGGAGTACCTCAAGGCTCAATACTTGGTCCCTTATTATTCATAATATATATAAATGACATTGCAGAGAAACTCACATCTCTAACTAGACTCTATGCGGATGACACGTCGTTTAATTACTCGGGGAACGACCAAGAGCAAATAAAAACTGTTATTGATCGTGACCTCGAAGAGCTAAACGAATGGTCACGGAGGTGGCTAATGTCTTTTAATCCAGACAAAACAGAAATAATGATTTTTTCAAATAAAGATGCACCTGTTTTAAAATTCTGCTTAAATGATAAAGAAATCCATATAACAAAATGTCACAAACACTTTGGGGTAACGTTTTGCTCTGATGCTCGGTGGAACAGTCATATAGACAATTTGATTATCAGTGTTACGAAACATTTAAATATCCTCAGAAAACTCAAGTATCAACTTTGTAGGAAAAACTTAGAAAAACTCTATTTAGTATTTATAAGACCAATTTTTGAATATGCTACTGAAGATTGGGATAATTGTGGGATAGGATATGTTAATAAACTTGAATGGAGAGTTATCTCATTGGCACTCACACCACATCTTTCTATATCTATTGAAAGTTTGCAGCTAGAAGCTGCTAGAACAGTTACTGGTTTGCCTATATTTGCAAAATCTGAAATTCTGTATGAGGAAATTGGGTGGGAAACTTTAGCTGACAGGAGAAAAAGACGAAAATTACAAATGTTTTATGACATTCAACATAACCAAGCTCCGGATTATCTATGCAAACTTGTTCCACCTAGTGTACAGAGCACAACTGGATATCCCTTGAGAAATGGCAATGACATCATTGTTCCTTTTTGTAGATTATCTCTTACTTAAGAATCTTTTATACAATAAACTATTAACCTATGGAATCATACCGATTTGTCCCTTCGAAAATCAGACTCTATATCAAAGTTTAAAATCCAATTAAAAGGTTAAATACCACAAATAAAGATGTACTAAAGCACTTTCCATATCTATATGGACCGAGGAAACATCATCATCATCATCATCATCATCATCATCATCATCATCATCATCATCATCATCATCATCATCATCATCATCATCATCATCATCATCATCATCATCATCATCATCATCATCATCATCATCATCATCATCATCATCATCATCATCATCATCATCATCATCATCATCATCATCATCATCATCATCATCATCATCATCATCATCATCAACATCATCATCATCATCATCATCATCATCATCATCATCATCATCATCATCATCATCATCATCATCATCATCATCATCATCATCATCATCATCATCATCATCATCATCATCATCATCATCATCATCATCATCATCATCATCATCATCATCATCATCATCATCATCATCATCATCATCATCATCATCATCATCATCATCATCATCATCATCATCATCATCATCATCATCATCATCATCATCATCATCATCATCATCATCATCATCATCATCATCATCATCATCATCATCATCATCATCATCATCATCATCATCATCATCATCATCATCATCATCATCATCATCATCATCATCATCATCATCATCATCATCATCATCATCATCATCATCATCATCATCATCATCATCATCATCATCATCATCATCATCATCATCATCATCATCATCATCATCATCATCATCATCATCATCATCATCATCATCATCATCATCATCATCATCATCATCATCATCATCATCATCATCATCATCATCATCATCATCATCATCATCATCATCAATAATAGCAGCACATTTCGGAAGATTTTGATAAACTAAAAGATTTTTATTTTTAAGTAAGTTCTTGTACAAGTGTTATATAGATTATCTACTCGTGTACATGCACGATAAATTTTCAACTTTTGTTTTCAATTTGAAGTAGCATATGCCTTTAAATATATTGTTTAAAATAACGTCATATTTTACAGTATAAAAGAGTCTTCTTTTAAAACTCTACATATTTTGTTTTTAAATTATTGATGCTTTTATTGACACTAAATTTTTACATTGTTACGTATGAATCGTCCCATTTTTTTCTTCTAAGAAGTAGCATATGTCTTTTAATACATATTGTTAAAAATACCATTATATTTTACAGTAAACAAGTCTTCTTTTTAAAACTTTACATATTTTGTTTTTAAATTATGAATGTTTTCACTGACACTAAATGTTTACATTGTTATGTATGCATCGCCCCATTTTTCTTCTTTGTTTGGGGTTGGGGGGCGGGGGGGGGGGGGGCTCTTTTCTAAGAAGTATCATATGTCTTCAACTATATTGTTTAAAATAACATCATATTTTACAGTAAAAAAAGTCTTTACGTATTTTGTTTTTAAATTATTGATGTTTTTATTGGCACTAATTTTTTATATTGTTACGTATGAATCGCCCAATATTTTTGTTTTGGCTTTTCTCTAAGAAGTAGCATATGTCTTTAAATATATTGTTTAAAATAACATTATATTTTACAATAAAAAAGTTTGCTTTTTAAGACTTTACATATTTTGTTTTTAATTATGGATGTTTTTATTGGCACTAAATGTTTATATTGTTACGTATGCATCGGCCCATTTTTAAAAGGGAGGGATTTTTCTCTCTCATAAATTAAAATTATGCAATTCGAAGCGATATAAATATACTTCTTTTGCCTCATCTAATGGCGTTTACATATCTTGATTTATAACGTGACGCTCGAGAATATTAGCACTATAGACTTCATTGAAAGGGGTATGCGCATTGCATATTAACTGCTCTAATACAGTTTTGAGGAAAAACGACGGAAATATCATCTCATTATTTTGTAAGGTCACCATCCCTTATTTGTTTAAATTAAAAGAGGGACGAAAGACACCAAAGGGACAGTCAAACTCGTAAATTTAAAACAAACTGACAACGCCATCGCTAAAAATGAAAAAGACAAACAGAAAAACAATAGTACACATGACACAACATAGAAAACTAAAGAATAAACAACACGAACCCCACCAAAAACTAGGGGTGATCTCAGGTGCTCCGGAAGGGTAAGCAGATCCTGCTCCACATGCGGCACCCGTCGCGTTGCTTATGTGATTACAAATCCGGTAAATAGTCTAATTCGGTAGGTCAAATTCATGAAAGGGAAGGGGATTGTAGTTACGACGTAAGGAACATATCCGATATCATTTGTGAAACGGTTATTCCATAACGGTCAACCAACTCGTGATGGCGTCCGTAAAATTTACGAAGGGATGTTTCAACTTCACCATTTGGAACTCTTGGTTTAATAGCTTCCTTGTGAGCAGTAACCCTCTATCAAGAAAATCATGATAGGAAATGCAAGCACGGGAATATCGTATCAATTGGGAGATATATACCCCGTATGCAGGTGCTGCTGGAATGTTGCTACTTAGAAATGGAAAGTTCACAATTGGAAAGCTGAAATCATCTCTTTTGTCGTAAAGTTTTGTCTTCAACCGACCCTCATTGTCAATTTCTAGATGTAAGTCAAGATATGAAGCCGACTTAACTGTATCTGTAGTATCCTTTATCTCCAATTCGATGGGATAGATGCGATCCACATAGTCACCAAATTTTGAATTGTTTAGTGAAAGAACGTCATCTATATAGCGGAAAGTAGAGTTAAAGGATATTGCTAACTTCTTATCTTTCTTCCTAAGAAGTTCCTGCATGAAGTCAGCCTCATAATAATAAAAAAACAAGTCAGCAAGTAGAGGGGCACAGTTTGTTCCCATTGGGATGCCGACAGTCTGTTGAAAAACACGTCCTCCGAACGTAACAAATATGTTGTCAATCAAGAAATCAAGCATCTTGATAATATCGGTTTCAGAGAATTTTTTGTTTGAATCAGAATGGTTCTTTACAAAGTATGATTTATCCCTCCCTAAGACAAGATACTTGTATCTACGTTGGCCATTCTTTTTTATGAAGCAAAGTAATACCAACTCTTTTAATTTGTCTTTTAGTTTGGAATGTGGAATACTTGTGTAAAGAGTAGAAAAGTCAAATGTTTTAATACTGTTACAAGATGAAAGAGAGTTAGATTGTATGTACTCTAAAAGATCTTTGGAATTTTTAAGTATCCACATCTGATTCACGCCACCTCTAGAATAGGCAGTTTCACAATAACTTTGAAGCCCGTCTTTGATTGCTGATAAAATGGATGTTAATAATTTAGAAAGGGGTTTCGTGGAGCACTTGGAAGACCCAGCAATATACCGTTGTTTGTAAGGACACTTATGTAGTTTAGGTATCCAATACAGTGATGGAAGATCCAGTTCTTCATCTTTGGTTGAAATACCAAAGGAACAAAGAACAGACCTATGATTATCCAGGATTTCCTCTTTGGTAAGTGTCGTGAGGGTATATGTTGGGTTTCCAAGTGAATTGTCTATACCTAATTCGTTTATCAAGCAATTAATGTAATGACTTTTACAGATAAAAACGATGTTATTTGGGGCTTTGTCTGCGGGGACAACAACATATTCATCATGGAGGTCAGATAGGTGTTTAGCAACATTTGGATCTTTGAAGATTGACGTAACATGGGCATTGATGGACCCATTCAGTTTCTTAATTCTGATTTGTATTAACGACCTCACTGCCTTAATCCATTCGGATAGAGTGTCTACGTCTGCCTTCTCGCGCTTAGCCCATTGCCTGGCATAATCCTCGACTGAATCCATCAAAATTTTAAAGTTGTGTTTCCAATTGATGGATTTAGGCTAATAAACTATGTGTTGGTGTTTTCGATCATTCGCAACAGTTTTGGTCGTCTTACCAGTAAAGAAGCCGAATCTGTATTTTAGCGATTATTTCCTGCTGATTCAACTGAGTGTGAACTCAAATGGACATTTATGCACGCAAAGCAGAAACACGTAACTAGTCGATGCATCCATTTTCACTCCTTTTGGATTTTAAAACTTTATAGTCAATCTGGATGTATTCAATTAGTTAATATATAAGCGTGCTGTGTGTAATAATCCGCACCTTTTATCATATTGCATGTGGGTATATAAAGTGTACAATACATCATGTGTGTCATGGAATTTAACATTTAGGAAAGACGTTTAATATAAAAAAAAAAAGAGGTGTGGTATGATTGTAAATAAGACAACTGTCCACAAGAGACCAAAATGATACAAAAATTAACAATTTATTTCAACGAACGGCCTCAAACAATGAGAAAAGCCCAACTTTACAGTTAGAGTTCTTTTTGAATCTTGGAAGGTATGCCTTTTATTGAAAGTACTCATTAGGATACCTATAGTCAGTAAATGATTCAGTTTGATTTTAAACATATTTTATTCATTAAGATATGAAAAGGATTGAGCAACAGGCACAGCCTATAAAAGCTCTCTCCATAATACATGTACAAGGTATGATTCAATTTATACAACAACTGTATTTAAAATAATGCAATTTAGTGGAACATGCATGCTACTTGTGAGCACACACAGCAAAATATGTTAACAGTGTTACTTAATAAATGCAGAGTATAAATAAATATATAGGCAATTAATCATCAGTTATTTAAATTACCTTGAAACATGCAAATATCCTTTATAAGTCATTAGAAATATATATATGGCTTGAAGGAGACACTAAGCTTGCTTAGTGGAATAAATGAATTAACGTTGGAGTGTAGAAAAAAAAAAAAAAAAAAAAAAATAAAACTAGATGAAACAAAAATTAAGTAAGTTTCAAACAAAACGTTGAGTGTCACTGATATATTTCTGAACAGATTTAAAAATAGCAATATTCATATCATATGTTAATAATCTGTTTCCAAAAAGTAGTAATTCAATATTTATGTCAACATTATCAACAATGGAGTAAATGGAATCAAGAAGGATCTGTCTTACATCATTATACTTAGGGCAAATAAAAAAGAAATGTTTGTTATCCTCAACAAGATGGTTACAGTTTGTGCAAAAAGTGTTCTCAGATAAGAACTGATTAAATAAATGAGATTTAAGGTTGCTAGCATTATTTCTGAGTTGACAATGACTTATATTAAGTTTCCTTATCCCATAGTTGAAAGGTTTAAATATATCACCAGTCCTATAAAACTTATCCAGTCCACTTCTAAATATACCCAAACTTGGTGACTTTTGTAAGCTCAAAGGAAGACTATTCCAAAGTCTTATAGTGGAAGGAATGAAACTATTAAAATAAGAGCTAGTTCTAGCAAGAGGCGGGTGAAAAGTGTTATTTTCATTCCTCAAAGTATAAGGGGTTTGTCTGGGAAGATATGGCTGGATTAACTCATATAAGTATGCAGGTGTCATCCCATTTAATATTTTATAGAATAGTATAAGCTTATGTTTATTACGTCTATTCTCCAGAGTTTCTAAACCTAATTCAATATAAAGTTTTTGTCTGGAGGAATTACGTCGTAATCCTGTAATAATTCTAGCAGCTTCTATCTGAGTATTTTCAAGGAGCTCAGTCTCATGCTGGGAACAATTGCCCCAAATAACATCACCATATTCTAATATAGGTCTAATAAAAGCATAATAAATACGGATAAGTGAACTCCTATCTAATAAGTGCTTAACTTGGCGAAGCACAGAAAGACGAGAGCATGCTTTTTTATAAATAATATCAATATGTGTATGCCATGAAGCTGATGACTGAAATGTTATCCCAAGATGACAGTGAATATTTATTTTCTCAACCTCTTCACCATTTATCCCAAAAAATACAGGTGGATGCTCCCTTTCCCTTCTAGTAAATACAATATTTTTAGTTTTCTTAGAGTTAATGATTCAGTTTATAGACCTTCTTTCAAAAAAGCACGATTAATAGAAAACAATCTCATTTTTTTCAGTCATGGCTGGTATTGAGCTATGTCAATGTTGTCTCAGAGAAAAGAAAGCTGAGGTTGCTTAACTATGGTGTAGTGACTGTAGTGAGGCCGTTTGCCAAAGTTGTGGAAAAGCTCACAGACGATTTACCGATGCACATCATATTATTTTGTTATCAGATGCTCCCGCTTGTAGAAAAGAAATACCCAAAAATTGTACTTTACATGAGAATAAAAAACTTATCCTGTTCTGCGTAGGACATGATAAGTTGATATGTCAAGAATGTTTATTAGAAAGTCATGGAAAATGCAATAAGTTGTTGGAAATAGAAAAAGCTTCAGAGGGCATCAAAGGGAGTGCTACAATTAATGATATGAAAGAAAGAATGAAGAAGTTGACGAGTGTTCTTGAAAAGATTCAAATCTAAAATGACCAGCAACTGTCAAAAAATAGTAAATCAAAAGAGAGTACGGTTGACCATATGAAAGAATTCCTCCAGCGTTTCAAATATCACTTACTACAAATTGAAAATGACCAGAACGTAAAATAGATAAACATACTACAGACAAAATAAAACAGTTTATGCACTTAAGGAAAGACCTACAAGAAAATATGGACTGGTGTACGTTAGAAAATAGTTCCTCAGAATTTAATATATATTCCATGCAGTAAATCATCTCGATACCATACTAGTATCAAGTGAGAAGCAGGTCGAAAAGATGAAAAATGATGTGATAACAATACCTTTGGATGTTTTACCTCCTGAAGGTACGAAATTCATTGATAACATTTTTCAAGAACTACACGATAAAACAAAGTTAAAAACCATGCCTGTCATCACCATTTTGCCAAGGGAGTACAAACAGTCCAATACCAAAGTGGACCGAGCGAGCCAACCACCACCTAGGCCAAATCAGGAGCTCACATCAGACAATAATTCTATGTTTGGTGCATGTTGTTTCACTGAAGACGGTCGTTTGGTTGTTGAGGAATTATTTCTTTCTAATCACCGAAGTCCATTTAGATATTGCCTCCGATTATTCGATTTTCAAACTAGTCAGTCTGAAGAGATATTGGTCTTTACTAGGTACGATAGAAAGTACCTTTATAGAGGCTCAATATGCATGTATAATAAAACATTAGTTCTACTGGCGTCAGATCAGGATATAAAAGGAATTATGGTTATTGATATTAAACTTCATAAAATCTGCAGAACAATTTACCCACAGCGCTCCAATGGTCTTGGTATGGTCAAAGAAATACAATGGATATCGTGTAAAGGAGGGCAAATATACATATTGTCTGAGTCTAATAATAGTATTAGGCTATGTTCCATTGACTTTAATGGTTACATTTTATCTGAATGTAATCTGCCCCTTTCTGTAGCTTATATTGATTTTGACGGTTTGAATAGGTTTTATTACACAGACAATCGAGCAAATGATATTCATTGCATTTCAATTGACAGAGAATGGACCACTTCAAAGTGCTATTCAAGTCTTGATTTAAACGAGTGTTGTCAAATATTGCATATGTGCGATGACGAGATACTACTCCTCGAGTCAGATACAAAAACAGTGTATAAACTAGATATAAAATCCCAACATCGGTCGATTTTGATTCAGTACCATATTGTAAATAAGCCGATGTATTTCAACTCAAAATGCCATATTGATGGATGGTGGAAAACGTATAAGAATTTTCCCGTTTTAACTTTCTTTGCAATGTTAGGGACAGCAGTGTTATTTCACAATCATAGTTTGATAAAATATTATATCTAATTTAAATGTTCGTTTATGTTTATTGAATAAAATAGAAAATATCACACATATATTGTTATGCAAGAAAAAACTATAAAGAATATGGAGTATCCATCCATAACACAAAACAGTACATGCACAGCAAAAAAAAAATCCACACAAAATGCAGAGGAACAGCAATCAAATTGTGTTTGCATTTGATTGCTGTTCTTTATTTCGAATTCCAAGTGAGGCATTGAATACGGAGATGTTTGTCTGGTTTAGTATTCAAAGAAATTGTCAAGATGTATACATGAGGATATCTGAAATCCGATAAAAATCAACAATATATTACAGGAGTATGTGTCTTCCCGTAATCTTAAGGTGGCTCGGGACTATTCAACTGCGCATAATTTCACACATGAATTACAAAAGTATTTGTCGTAAATTCGATATATTTTTTAAAAAACATTTTAAATGATTAGAAGTGTTAAATCATTGTTTTTTTGTGTCTAATAGAATATTTTCGTTATTATTCGTATTTCTTAAAGGGTCAAAATGACATTTCACCCATTTCCCCCATTTTCCCGCCAAAATTTGGGATTTTAATCAAATTTTTTTTTTTCCTTATCGGTGACCCATGTTTTTTATTTGCTCATTCTTTGAAGCTATAGTTCAGATTTTTATATTACAGTGTGATAGAACGTTTTTTTGATATTCCAATGAAATATGTCAACACCACTATTATCCCTATCCTTTCATTGAAAAGTGGTATCTTTTACATACCTGTTTAAAAGTAAAATTTTGAGCTTAAATAGCCCGTGACCCCTATTTTTTTTCGACCAATTTGAATCACTTCCTGTAAAGAATAAAATAACAAAAAATACGGCACTTCTGATTAAAACTTCGAATAGGCCCGAACCACTTTAAAGACAAAATAATCTTTTTTCTTTTTAACTTGCAACCATTGGGTCTCGAAAATATTCGATTATGATTCGTTTGCTTTAACGTTAATGTTTGAAGGAAGCTGAGTGTGAATTTCTTAAGAAATAATGTTATTGGAGACCTGGTGGCCTTGTGCTGCTACTGCTGCTTTCCCATTCCCAAGATATATTCTAATACATTATAACTGCTTTTATCTATGTTGTTATACCAATCATATAAAAATCCATTTTTATAGAGTTACTTCTTATTATGAATGGAAATATTATTTTTTAAAAGAATTATACTTATTTTTTTTATAAAGAAGCCCCAAATCATAGATTTCCTCGAGTTGAGCAAAATATTGGCTACACAATTTTTTTTATATCACGATGTTTTAGTACAAGAAAGTAGTTTCCGATTTCTTTAAATAATAAACTATAATTTGCAACAAATATACAACCGACGACAACTATGAATTTTACATTTTTAGAGACAATATTTTAATTTAAGCAGAGTAGTGATTTCTTGCAAAATTTTCTTTACGTTTCGTTTTCTCATCCTGACTTTATGATTTTCAGTAACGATTAGATCGGTATATGTTACCACTTGTTTTTGTCAAAAAAAATCAAAGAATCTAATAGATGACATTCCATAGAGAGTTCAGATAATTCAATTTATGAGTGTCCTTGATATTAAGATTAAAAATCATACAAAAGTGTTGATATATACTTTACACATGTACACGATTTGTTTATTGTCTATGCTTTTTTTTGTGGATTATATTGATTCATATTCTTTTGTATTGATTCGACTTTTTTTATTATGAAGTACAAAATTCTTTCAGAATTTAAAACAGATTTGATCTATGTTGGCAATAACAGCTTCTTTAATATCATCGAAAGGTTAGTTTGGGTTAGTAGATGTGGTGTATGATATACATTGTCTCGTAGAAACAATTGTATATGCATGTCATTTAACTTTAATTGGTTCGAAGATTTGCATTTACATTTATGAACAATCCTTTAAGATTCTCATATTGTTTCATACATGTTTTATTAAGTATATTATTATCTTAAAACAATTGACCCGAAAAACATAATTTACAATCGTTTTGTCAAAACTAAATGTATAACCTATACATCTATAAAGTAATTATTCGGTTTTAAAATATCAAAGTCATTATTATGGTGTTAAGTAAATATTTGGCAATGCAATGAAATAGATTATTAAAACATGGATATGGTAAACCTAATATGGACTTATTAAAGGAATAAAACAGAAAACGTTCTACTTTGAAAGTAAGTATAACATTGCTTTTTTTCAGAGTAAAGAATAAAAACAACAGTAGTATATCGCTTTTCAAAATTCATAAAACGATTGAGAAGAAACACATTCGGGTTACAAACTAAAACGGAGGGAAACGTATCAAATATAACAAACAACAACACAATAAATACACAATACCGAAAGTTACCCAGTCACGGAAAAGCGACAAATACCAAAGTGCCATTCATGATATTGAATAAGTCGAAAATATACTTGCATTGCAAAAAAAAAGAAGAGAAAACTGCCAAAAGAAAAAACAATATGTTATATAGACTTAGAAACAAACCAAACGAAGTAAGGGGAGACTAGTTCAACCTTGGGCATTAAAGCATTTAATTTGCATGCAGTATTCCAAACCCATTTATTGAAAAGCTAAGTTTGCTAGGTTTTTTTTTAACACCGGCACTCTCAAATTAAAACAAATAGCATGTTACAAACCATTTATAGTATGCTCTGCAGGAGTCTGTAAAAAATGTAAACAATATGTTATTAGTTTAATGCGTCTGACGTGCTTTTCTTGTTTAACCTTCACCACGAACTCTCAAAGCCGAATGTAAATGAGTGAATACGGGCAATGATTGCATTGTCTAGTCTTCAAATGAGCATGCAGGAAGATTGTTTCGTCAATAGTGTCCCATTCTTCCCGCAAAACTGGTCTCTACGCTACATTTATATTATGTTCAACACGACTGTCATACAATTTGGGTTTCAACGTACGACGACAGTCGGAGATTCTGACTGTGTTGAGGACATTACCAGTCTTAACTTTATTTTCTCGTGCATATGGATGTCATTTAACTTTGGAACAGTACTGCATCTATTTTAATCTAGAATGAAACCATTCTTATATTGTTTCAAACAAATTATCTTTTAAAAACCAGATGACTAAAAACATACATTTAATAATCTAGCAGACAGATATTAATTTAAAGTTTATACATCAATAAAATAATAGTGTTCCATTCTTCCTACAAAACCGATTTCAACGTATACGTTACATGAAATGTTATGTTCGACTCCTATGTCATTATAATTGTTTTTCAAAGTACACCAATAGAGGTAATATATGAGCCAGTCAATGCGAAAAGGTAAAAAACGAAAAATTTACGAAATTCTAAAAAGTGTGCATAATTATTGGTAGTAGACTTGTTGTTTATAAAACACACATTTACTTTTCCTTATATCATCAAGCTGTGAGCTACACGTACTGCAAGTGTTGAGACCCCCCTTACTTTTATCAAGATTTTTAATGAATTATTTCATATATTTCAATCAATTTGAAAGTACAGTTTAAATGGCTTGATTTGCTAATTGATAATGTTAACCCTGGTAGCAGTGGGGATAAGGATCTCGCTTACGATGCGGATATCAATGTAATCAAACCGGGCAACGGTTCGAATTCCGTGCAACTTATGTTGATTTATATAATATTAAATAACATAACTTAAATTTCAATTTCTAAAACACAAGATGTCATAGTTTTTGTATTTTCCCTCATGTTTTTAATGTTGTCTTACATTCTTTAAACCTGTAGAACTGACGGAAATTATTGACTTTTGTCTCTGTAGTGACGTAAATTGTTAAGTTTCTGGTCGATATAGCATTAGTCCGGGGCACAAATGATTTACACTTGCTCAAATACCAAAAATTCAGATATTTCTACGTCTTTTTCTGTTTTAGTTGACAAATTCGGGATAGAGTTGACAATCTTATGAATGTTTACATTATGTTATATTTTTTCGGGTGAAATCGTTTTTCAAAAATACTATAACAAACTTTCATAACGTATTAATGTGTCCTTGACAGGAACCAAATATCTTTCTTAACATAAAACAAAATTGAAAATAAGAATATATATGGTAGAATTGAGGATGAGAAAACTTATCGTCATTTAATAAACAAAGTAGATGTAAGCCGCTAAAGGCCACATTGCAGCCTTTAAAAATAAAAATAAAACGTTTCATATACTCATCTATAAAAAGCCGTAACATGGAAACATGCAAAACAATTAAAATTAGAAACATTGAATGACATACTTCTGATTTGGAAAAGTGCCATATCAAAATATGACATGTCTACAAATGTATCTAATTGATTAACCTCCTCCTTAATTTGTACAGAAGTTCAATAGTATAAGATATAAACAAACTATAAAAATCGTTAAAGCACGATAAATGATGATTCTATTTCAGTTATGGCTAGTGTTGAGCTATGCCAATGTTGTCTAAGAGAAAACGAAGAAGAAGTAGCAGATCTTTGGTGCAATGAATGCAGTGAAGCTGTTTGACGCAATTGCGGTAAAGCTCACCGAAGATTTGCTGTTGCTCATGATGTTATATCGATAGAAAATGCATCCGCTTGTAGAAAAGCAATACCAAAATACTGTCTGTTTCATGATAATAAATT
This sequence comes from Mytilus trossulus, assembly GCF_036588685.1. Taxonomy (NCBI): domain Eukaryota; kingdom Metazoa; phylum Mollusca; class Bivalvia; order Mytilida; family Mytilidae; genus Mytilus; species Mytilus trossulus. The sequence goes on from NC_086375.1 coordinate 36,102,750, forward strand.
GTTTATTCTGTTTTGTGTTGGACATGATCAGTTAATTTGTCATGAATGTTTATCAGAGAGTCATAGAACTTGTGATAAAATATTGGAAATAGAAAAGGCTGCCGATGGTGTCAAAGACAGTGCTGCATTAAACGACATGAAGGAGAGAATGATAAAATTAGCAAGTATTCTCAAAAATGCACAAACTGAAAATGAGCAGCAGTTGTCTAAATTTAGAACAGAAAAAGAAGTCTCAAATGACCATTTAAAAAAAATCCGCAAGTGTTTTGAAGATCACTTAGTACAAATTGAACATAATATAAACACAAACTACGAAAACATAGTAAAACAAAATAAAAACAACGAAGGGCAGTTATCATATTTAAAACAAACCATTGAAGAAAATGTTGACTGGTTATGTATGCTAGAAAGTTATTCCTCTGAAAGCAACATATTTTGTGCAGTAAAACATATTGATTCCATGCATGTATCCAGTGAGAAGCAAGTCAATGAGATAAAAAAAGACTTCGCAACATTATCGGTGCATACCCTGCATCCTGAAGTTATAAAATACATTGATATCTTTTTTCAAGAATTGAACGACAAATCAAAATTAAAAACTGAGCCGGTTATCACCGGTTCGACAAATGACTGCAAACAATCCCAAATCAAAGTAGAAAGAGCGCTTCAGAGTCCACCTCCTCGATTTCAAGAGCTAATGGCGGGTGACAAATCGACATTTGATTCATTTTGTTTCACTGAAGACAACCGTATCGTTGTTCTGGAAATCCTTCGTTCTCGAAATCAATATAGTGCGCAAATCAATACCTGTCTCAAAATATTTGATTTGCAAACTAATAAGTCTACAGAGATTAAGTTATCAAAGCCCAAAGATAACTTAAAACTTGGAAATTGTTGCTCAATTTGCATGTATGATGCTAAACACGTTCTAATAGCGGCAGACAAGGATATACAAGGGATCATGGTAGTTGACATGCAACTTCAAAGACATTGCAGAACTATTTATCCGAATCACTCCAAAGGTCTAGGTAGTTTCAAAAACATACATTGGATATCATGTACAGGAGGAAAAATATTTATTTTGGCAGAATCTAGGAATGGTGTATGGTTATGTCTGATTGATTTTAACGGTACGATTTTATCAGAACTTGATCTTCCAGCCACCGTAGCTGCTATGGATTATGACGGTTTATTTACCTTTTTTTACACAGACAGACGATTCAATGACATATTTTGCATTTCAATTGACAAAGAATCGACATCAAAGTGCTATTCAAGTCTTGATTTAAAAGCGGGTTGTAACATACTGTATATTTCCGGAAATGAACTGTTACTGCTCGAGGAAGGCAC